>NC_141765.1:16549058-16831558 GCF_982258835.1 Parasteatoda tepidariorum
TGTTGCTATGTTGTAAGTTTTAATCAAAACCAATAATTGCCTTTTTCTTTCAAAAATTTCGTTATCGTACTTTTTTATAAATTAATTTCGATTATTTTGATAAATCTTTATATTAATTACAGTGAGCAGTCTCACAAATCTATGTACTAAAAAGTAAAATAACATAGAATTGTTTTATTTTGTTGTTTTTAATGATCCATCGAAATGATCTATTAGAAAAATAAATTTAAACTGTCACTTCAGCTTATTAGTCGAAAATGTTATAATTTATTTTTACGACAGAAATAATGACATTTTTTATGAATCCTCAAAACTGAAATGAAAGAGTTACATCAATTTTCTTATAATATTACTTCTACGTTTAGAAAATTATAAAGCTTATCAAAGATAGTTTTTAAGGAATTTCTTAGAAATAAGTTATACTTTTGTAAGTTATTTATTTGTCCTTTTATTTACGACATTTACAAATAAAATGCGTTCATTACCCACTTTTACCATTATTCTTTGTTATTAGGGTTATAATAATTTTAATTAAAATTTAAAATTAAGTAGTTCCTTTATTATATAACGTAATCACAAGATATTACTTGATAAAAATTATTTGATAAAATATAAATACCTTTTAACAAGCAAAAGCTGATAAATGAAATAAACTTCATATAAAACTGCGCTCTCAAAATATGCAGTTTAATAAATTTATACTAAATAACTGTTTTAGATCAATAAGGAATTTCTTTTGTATTATTGTTAAATAATATCTCTGGCGATAAGTTTTTAAAGTAACTATAACTGAGAAGAAATAATGTAAGTAAAAATGATGAGTATGAGTTTGTGGGTGAAGTTTTAAATGTATCCGAGCAAAATTATTTGAATAAATTAAGTGATATAATCGGAAACTAGATCTGTCTTAATATGATTTAAAATTTTGTGATAATTAAATCGAATAATTTTCAATTTTGATGTTTCAATTTGTTTGTGACAAATAACAAATAACCCCGGTGTTTATTTTTTAAGATCGAATCATAATTCCAGTTCGGAGTTATTTATACAATAATAATTGTAGTTAGCAAAAGTAATAATTAAAATGAAGTGAGTTTTTAGTGAAGGTTAATTTAGTTCATTCAAATTGCGAAATTCAAATATTTAAGTCTAAATCAAATTTACATAGTAAAGCAACCATATTTGCTTAAATAATGGATTAAATGTTAACATAGTTTTTTAAAGTGGTAGAATTTAATTAGTTTCAAAACAGTGTAACAATCTTTAAAAAAATTAATTAAAATTAAAAAAAGATTGTGAAAAATATTTGTATTTGAATTGTAATTGAAAGAAGAAAATTAAATACGTAATAAAAAAATAAAATCTTGAACTCAAGGTTTTACTTTAACATAAAAAGTTTTAAAAATTAGCAAATCAATTTAAAAAAAAAAAAACAAACTTTATTTGATCTATAGAGAAAATATAAATTTATTTTTAATGTAGTTACTTTATATGAATTACTTTCATATGACTACATAGTAAAATTTTATAAATTTAAATACTCTGGTTATTATTAGTTCTCTAAATAATCAAATCAAAATAATAAACAATTCAAGATATAATTAGAAAAAGTGCATGTTAAATAAAATGATAAAACTATTTTGAAAATAAATAAAGTCGTTTTAGAGTTAAAAAAATATTTTTTAAGTTTTTCTTAGAAAGAGAAAAAGCATAATATAAGATGAAGAGTGAGTTTCTTCTGATATCTTTTGAAAGCTAGTTGACCCCCGCAGGTTGCAATCCCTCTTCTGTGACAGTGGTTAGTCGATTAGTTTCGGGTTACTTAACACACGCACCCCCCACAAAAAATGTAGGGGAGACAGTGGAACGGGTTTTGGAGGTGCAATATATTTCGTCCCTTTTCGAACCTATCCTTACTGAAGGTTAGAATTGAAATGGAAAGGCCTCCTTAGGTATTCTTTGGCCAAGACCATTAACAGCATTTACAGAAATTCAAATATACAGGGTGTTTATAAAGTCTCGGACCCATTTTGATGTTCAATAACTCATAAAATAATAAAGATAGATTAAAATTAATAACATAAATGGTTAGATAGACTCAAAAACTTTCATGAACCTTGTCAATGAACTTCCACGTGTGCCCCCTTCGTCGCACGGAGAATATCAAGACGATAGTCAATTTCACGCCAGGTAGCGGCAAGCATGTCGGCATCCACAGAGGTTATTGCGGTTGTAATTCAGGCTTTTAGGCCATCAATGTTCGACACGATCCTCCTGTAAACATTGTCCTTTATAAATCCCCAAAGAAAAAAGTCCAGCGGTGTTATATCAGGTGATCTGGGTGGCCGAGGAATTGGATCTCCTCGCCCAATCCTGTAAAATGGTCATTCAAAGAACTACGAACGATGATACCCCAATGAGGTGGTGCACCATCTTGTTGCAAAAAGACATGTGGCTGAAGCTCTTCTAGTTGTGGAAATACGAAGTTTTCCAACATGTCTAAGTATACGACTGATGAGATTGTCTTTTCTGTAAAAAAGAAAGCTACCTCTCGTGAAATTGACTATCGACTTGATATTCTCCGTGCGACGAAGGGGGCACACGTGGAAGTTCATTGACAAGGGTCATGAAACTTTTTGAGTCTATCTAACCATTAATGTTATTAATTTTAATCTATCTTTATTATTTTATGAGTTATTAAACATCAAAATGGGTCCGGGACTTTATAAACACCCTGTATAATTCCAATCTTATTATGCAATTTTAACACTTTTTATTTTTCTATACATCTGTAACATTATGGTACTTGTAAGTTTAATAATTAGATTTTCTTCCCTTTCTTTTTTAAAAATCTTTAAACTCAATAAGCCTAGTCTATATTTTTCAACTTTTTGTCAGACTTCATGAAACTAGCAGCTTTTTTTTTAAATTTTTGACGCTGATTCTGAAAAGGACTTATGTTATTGTCAATCACATCAGAGTTTCTTAAAAAATAGTTATTTTAATAATTTTTAATCAATGTAATCAAGAATCTACAATCGTTTAATAAATTAAAATTTTAAAGTTATGTACCAATTTTTATTATTTTTTTACACTCAATCGAATAGAACAAATTACAAGCTGATAAGGAGCATTTATTTTAAAGTTGTGAGTAATTTTATGTGAGGAAAATGTCTAAGAGAGAATGATTTGAAATAATACTTTTAAAATAAGTTGAGTATAATATCTCCTATATAACTTATAATACCGAGCAGAATAAAACTAATAGTCAGTTGTTAAAAACACTTGTTTAAATATAAACACACATCCCATAGGATGAAACTCAAAATAATGCATATTACTTTCAACAATAAATGTTTTTATTTGCAATTGATTTTATTCAATTCAGGATTAAAATTGCATACTATACTGACTTATTTCTAAAATATTTAAGATTTCCGAAATTCGCACATTTTTGAAGTAGTGAACCATAAACAGCTGCATGAAAAAGCTCATAACTTTGAAACAAATTGTCATATAAACTTGAAATCGGATTTAATTTCATTCTGCCCAATATTCTAATAAGTAATAACAATCTGCTTAGTAAATAATTAACGTGGGTAAAATGCGAGAAAATAACATGTAGTGAAAATAGCAGTTTTGTGATCAAACATGAAGAAGTGAGCTAGTACAGTTACTAGTTTTCAATTATCAAATATCTAGCAAACTATTGTTATCAACAATTACATAAATTCTGTAGTTTATTAGGAGAGATTACTTTTTCTTTTAGGTATAAATTCAGAACTATATCCTTGGGGAAGCCTGAGCAGTAGCTTGCTTGTCTCTTCTTCTGCGCCGCCGCGCATGTGCTATTTACAGCCTAGGCCAGGGATGGCGAACCAATGGCACGCGTGCCATAAATGGCACGCTACACAATATTCTAGGCACGCAACCGATCACAAATTTCACTATGAAGCATATTAAAAATTAAATTAAAATTCACAAAAACAAATAAAAAAAATTAACAAAAATTAACAATTAATGCCAATAAAAAATAATTAATGCCAATAAAAAACAATTAATAACCATAAAAACAAGCTAACAATAAATAGCGAGCAAAAAAAAAATAATAGTCCTGCTTAAACTAACATCTTACAACCTTATAATATAAGTTATTTGTCATCTAATCTGCAACAACAAAAGTCACACTGATGTTACTTTAAGTTGAATTACGCGTAAAACTGAGACATTGCAAAATGTGTTTTTTTCATAGTAAATAAAGAGTTTTGAGTTGATAGTATTTAGTATTATTATTTTCCCAATAATCACTCAAGTCAAAATTATTTGACGGCACGTCTATGACCTCATTAAACAATTTTTTGAAAAATGGCACGTTGGTGCATAAAGGTTCGCCACCCCTGGCCTAGGCCATCTCAGTAATATCAGGGAACTGAAGATAAGCTCTGTAAATATATATATATATATATATATATATATATATATATATATATATATATATATATATATATATATATATATATATATATATATATATATATATATATATATATATATATATATATATATATATATAAACTTTGTATATATATAAACAATAATATAAACTTTGCAACAAATATCCAAACGATAAGCATACAGCTATAGTAGAATTTCGAAGCAAAATTGCTATTTTAAAAATCTTTCAATTTTCAATGATTTATTTATAAGAGAAATTGTGAACATTTTTCTCAATTAATCAGCGTGCATACTGCTACGTTAAAACATATACATTTAAGCAAAATAAAAAGAATAGTTCTATTTGACTGAACTACAAACAATAAAATATACTGTGCATGACCTGCTGTAATGATTCACCAGTAATGTTACCCAAAACAGTGACGAGAAATATTTCGGTTATTCTCTCTTATTGCTAAGCCTACAACGATAGCCTCTAAGAACTTCCTCCAACTTAAATTATTTAAGATCAGGACGCGTCGTTAAAACAAAAATAATAAAATTTAAGTTTCAAAATTGAAGCATATTTGATTAAAAGTGATAAAACTAAATTAATAAATGTCAAGCACACTTACCGAATTTCGAATAGACTTTCGATTGTCAACACACACGCCATTTGCCGGCTCGCATGGAACTCTGGGAAGTGAGTTAGTTAATATGAAGTGTACTTTAAGCAACCTTAAAACAAGCTTAGGTATAAATAAAATGACTTCAACACCTCAATAAATACCTCACTCTCTTTAGTTGAAATAAGGTATATTTTTTTATACCTCATAAATACCTCTTTTGTTACAAGTGTAAGAGAAACAACCTCGTATACCTTAAAAATCATCTTATCAGTCTGGATGATTTGAAGTGAATTTAAAACAACCTCAAAATAAGCTTAGGTATAAATAAAATGACTTCATATACCTCAATAAATACCTTTTTATCGTTAGTTGAAATAAGGTAAAAATTTTTATACCTCAAAAATACCTCTTTTGTTACAAGTGTAAGAAAATAAACCTGGTATACCTTAAAAATCTCCTTATCAGTCTGGTTGATTTGAAGTGAATTTTAAACAACCTCAAAACAAGCTGAAGTATATATAAATCAACCTCGTACACCTTAATTACAACCTTTACGAGGTATAATTTTTATTGCTGTTTTCTCTGCAACCTTAAATATACCTCAAATATACCTCAAAACAACCTTAATACCTCAAAAATACCTCAAATCAACCTTAAATATACCTTAAATTTTCATAAGGGACATATTTATTTTGTAAATTTTAAATGTCTTCAACAACCAATAGATTTTATTTTACCTATTAAATTGTGTTTCGAAGAAGTTCCAAATAGTGCGTTTTTAAGTTCGGACGTTATTTTTATGATTCAAAACATGGGTGATTGTATAACAGGTGCACCTCAGAATTCCGGGTTTTTTGTATCATCCTTCCGGGTCTAAAAACTGAGAGAAAGGCATGTAATTTTTTCGGGAATTTCGCGTAACTCAAGACCATTGGTTTGCGACCTCTGTGAATCAAAAACTTATAATCCAAAGACATTTTCACAGAGTTCCGCTATATAAAATTCAAATTTTGAAACTTTTTGTTAAATCCCGTTAACATACATACATTCTTCCACCTTTTTGAATATTTGGAATTGCATTGGAATCCGCTAATATCTCGATTCATATCGTTTGATTTTAATATCAAACATTGGCTTTCATATTTAAATGATTTAAAAGTTACACTTTGCGATTCATATTCACGTGATTTAAAAATCCAATATCGTGATAAGTATTTACGTGTTATTCAAGTCAATATTACGTTTTGTATTCACGTTCGTTTTTAAAATCCAATATTGTGCGATTCACATTCACCCGTTAGTAAAATCGAACATCAATTTTCGTATATCGATTTTTGTATTTATCAGTGATTTAAAAGCTGCGCATTGCGATTCATATTCACGTGATCTAAAAATCCTTCATAGTGATTCGCATTCACGCAAATTAAATGCAATATCACGATTTCTATTTTTATGTTTTTAAAATCCAACATCGTGATTCATATTCACCCGATTTTATAATCCAATATCGCGATTCTGATACGAACTAAGTTATTTCTTAAATTAGTTACGATATTCTTGATTTCATTGATAGGCAATTTAATTATAATTATGCTAAACATGTGTGGTATATAAATTGATATCGAGTTTTTGAGATTGCCATAATCACTCCTGTATAAAAATAGTAATATGTTTGTTATAAAAAATGGGATAAAAATATGCACATAGATATTCTTCTAAAAATGCACGAAAACGTTTTTCACAGACTATTTACATAAAAGTAAAGCTAATTTTAAGCTAAAATAAATTTTAAGGAAAGTCAATTTTGAGATATCTAAACTTAATTTCAATTCTTCTTTTCTTTCAGGCGCCGAAGTTGGTATTTCAACAGCTCGAATTCATGCTCGAGGTCCTGTTGGAGTTGAAGGTCTTTTAACCACTAAATGGGTCTTGTATGGGTCAGGAAATACTGTCAGTGATTTTAACGCGGGAAAAATGAAGTATTTACATGAAGTACTTTCAATAGAGTCTTAGATTTAAATTGGTGTAGATCGAAATCTTTTTTACAAAAAAAACAAAAGTACTGTCATTTTAGCATGGAAAGAACACAATAGAAAATTTACTGTATTTACATAAATTTTTATATCCTGATATTGTAATAGGGATTTTACCAAAAATATTTCATGGCATTTTAAAAGTGGTATCTCTTGCAGAATAAAAGCACTTTCATTTTTATTTTCGAATTATTAATACAGTTGTCAAATAAAATACATCATAATTACTAATATCCAATTAGTAATCCTTTTATCCCTTACATCGCTAATCCCTTTTGTCTATAAATAAAGAAAACAAATTGTGGATTTAGCAGCAGACACACTATGCAAGGTGCAAGAGGAAGTTAATACTAACAAAATAAGAAGGCACGACTTGAGAAAGTCACTTATTTGGGACGAAACTTGGTACATTTGAAGTATAAATTAATAAGGGTGCTCAACTCTTTATAATAATAAAAAAACAAGTGCCAGCCAATTTTGAGAATATGTATTTGAAAGTCAAAACATATTTTATATACTTGTTAAATTTTAACTATACTAAAGGCCCTGTGACATAGTGGTAAAATATTTGCCTAACTATGTGACTTTGATTCCCTCAGAGAAACATTTATTTTATTTTCTCTTGCTTCTATTTTCATAAAGATTATTTTCTGTTTATATATGGCATTCATTTAAATATAATTTTATTTTATATAATTAACTTTTAATTATCTAATATTACTTGACACTTAAGTCGCAGGAATTTTTTTATCAAATATTTTTTTGTTTACAAATAGTATTAATTTAAATATAAATTATTTCATTCGTTGCATTTTTTTCTTGTTTAACTATTGGATATTACTTGACATTTAAATTGCAGTAATAGTTTACTCTTCATTTAAATAACTACATTTATAAGCAGCGCTTATAATAATTAAACATTTAGATTTGAAAGTGATTCTTTGAAAATACATTGGTTTCGTATATCCTTGTGACGCTAATTTTAATACAATTGAAAGTCTATTGACTTTGCAGAATTCCATCTTTAAGCAAAATTGAGAAATAAATTCTTATGAAAACTGTATTGTGTTAACATATAAATAATTTCATCATCAATTTTCAATAAAAGGCTTTTAAAATTTCTAGCAGATCAAGAAATCCTTTTGAATGTTACTGAAGTATGATTTTAGCAGATCAACTTCAAAAACGTTGTTTATGTTAACACTGTTTATCTACCACCATTTTATTAGTTGTGCAAGATGGCGAATAATTTTTTATTTTCGAATTTTATTTGATAATTATAATCTAAATTCTTGTTTTTTGTATAATTAACTGAAATGACACTAATTAATAAAATTTTTTTATTTTTAACTATTGTAAGCACTATTTATAAATATTATTACTTTCACCATTATTATATTATTGTAATTTATATAACAAGAAATTTCTCATAATTTAAAATGTTCAGTAAATAAAATAGAATAATTTATATTGAAATTAATAATGTTCGTAAACAGAAAAAATTATTTTTGAAAAGAAGGGGAGGGGGGGGATAGAGGGATTTACAGCGCGGATCAAACCTCTAGCATTTCGTTGTTAGGAAAGTACCTTACCACTAAGTTTCAGCATTGTTAACGAAATTAAGATTCAACTAGTACATAAAGTGTGCAAAATTTTTAAATGCGTTTTTCTCTAAATGAGGGCGCTAGAGTGTTTTATTGTTTTAAAGGAATGAGCATGTATATACTACAGTTAATACAGGTATATTACTAATAAATTTAATTCCAATCGTTCCCATCCCTTGTAAGTGGAAGTTTTAATACAAAGCATTGTACAGTTTTAAAAATCGCTGCAAAATATTAAGTAAAGGGGAAATTGAAACGGCAAAATTAAATCTTAAATGTAATAGCCTTTTTGTATCTCATTTGGTTATTGAATTACTACGAAGATATAAATCAATTAAAATTACCACATTGCTTTTTTTTTTCCTTTTTTTTAAAAAATATTTTCTAGATAAATACAGAATTCACTATCCCACAGTTCCCCAGTGATCAACTCTTCATTTTCTGTTATTTTTCTCCATTTTATATAAAACTAAACATATTTCCAAATGCATTTGATTTCCTTACGTTGCCTATATATTTAAGCCAGAATAGTCGCATCTATCTCTTTTATTTATAAATTTAATTTTCCATACAAAAAATCGCCTATGATATAATTTTTTTATTAAATAAGTTAAAGTATTGTTAGCTATAATTATCAAATAAAAAACCTTATGGCATTAAAATATAACAAATTTTATAATTTAATTATTTACGCTGTTACGCTATTGCGCTTTATTATTATAATATATATATATATATATATATATATATATATATATATATATATATATATATATATATATATATATATATATATATATATATATATATATATATATATATATATATATATATATATATATATATATATATATAGCACAATGAAGGCAAAAAGGATAAAAAGAAAAGAGAGAAAAACGAAGAAAGTTAAGAAAAATAATAAGTTTTATTAACTGCGCATAAGCTGCAAATATATACAACTCATAAAATAAGTTAAAAATATAGTGAAAACATGGAACATAATATAATAAATATTAATGAAAAGAGAAAAAGAAAAATTATTAAAATAAAATATTTTTAAAATATTTAAAAAAAAAATTTTAAAAAATTTTATTTAAAAAAAATATGAAGCTGGAAAACAAAATAATGAAAAGATATTATCTCGTCATCAGCTCACACGATCATATCCGCAAAAAGGAGTGCTTTCTAATATTGCCTTAATATAGACAATGCAAAATATATTAATACAATAGAGTGAGGAGCACCCAAAAAATTTTTTAAAAAAATAGAGCACATTAAGTAAACAATATTCGAAATAACAAGCAAATATTCGAAATAATTGCAATGCAATTCGAAATAATTGCATAATATATCAAGCAAAACACAGAAAATTAAATGCAGGAAAAATTCAGAACAAAACACAAAACATAATCAATAAAGCGAGAAGCGAATTCAAATGAACTTGCACTCAAGAATTATTTAAAATATTTTCGTTACAAATTTGCCTTCGTCAAGTAGTTTTTAAATAAAAATTTTTTTAAATATTTTTAGAAATATTTTATTTTAATGATTTTTCTTCTTCTCTTTCCATTAATCTTAATTATATTTTTTTTCCATGTTTTCTCTCTCTCTCTCTGTATATATATATATATATATATATATATATATATATATATATATATATATATATATATATATATATATATATATATATATATATATGTATGTTAAAGGCCTGTAAATATTATAAATGGATTAGAGGCCAATATTTTTTGCAGTCGAACTCTGCGTCTAATTATTATTTTTTTCATGCTTAGTTATTTTATTTTTTTTCTTCATGCAACCATGAATGCATATAATATTGAATGATAAATATTTAACCATTATCTCGTTCCGAAATCGAATATGTGTAACAATTTTTGAGTATTTTAAGTCACGAATCAGGAGCTATATAATTCTCGTTTAAATTAAATTTAAGATTATGGGTCTAACTCGTCATTGAAGGCAAAGATGGATGATAAAATTATTTTTTTTTATTATTTGACTATTTTGTTAATCGGAAGTTTTTTCAAAACTTCGATGACCGCCAACAAACACTCAGAATAAACAGTTTTTGTTTCGCTACGATATGTGCCTAAGGGAACTGTGTTTTTCTTTTATATTAATTTTTATTTTGAACTAAATTTGAACAAATTAATTGTGTGAAACTTAACGCTTTTAAGGTTGGTTTCTTAAAACACCTTTCTGGAGAAGTTTTAACTACTATTTTAATTCATTACACAATTTACTACAATTTTAATTCATTTTATTGAAAATGTGTTTTTGTTGAACATAGGAGACTTCGAAAAAAAATTTTTTTAGTGGAATTATAGTTTAAAAAATACGTAAATGTCATACTTTAACTTTAAATTAATCAGATACTACAAACAACAGATCTGGGAAACCTATTTGCACCGAAAACTGCATTATTCGTGATGCGGAATCATTCCCTGTATAATATGTATTTTTAAAATCCTTATCAAAAAAAAAATTTTTTAAAAAAATCGAAAAAATGGGTGGGTTGCAAATTAATATTTAAGCAAGAAAAAATTAAAAAGTTTTCAAAAATCTGAGTAATCAATGTCAAGAAATGTTAGATTAAAAAAAAAAACTAAACTAATTTGCTTATCAGATAAAACTTGAAGGTGTCTCCAATTATCATCTTTCCCTTCCTTTCATTTTCCTCGGACAATCAAACAAGGTTTGATGTTTTCAATAGCGTTTTTTCCCCCTTGCTTAAATATAGTTTGTGACACCTAATATACATATTTTTTTACTTCATTTTTGACTTGGATAATAGAAATATATAACTATTAAGGACAGTGACTACGGACCATCAACGGTATGCAGTTTCAATTTTAAGTATGTAGTGAAAATAAAGAAGTCATCAAGTTCTCGTGTATTTGATGCAGTTTTGAAGAAAAACTTTTCAAATTAAAAAATTTGTCATTGGACATTCTATTCGTATGACCATAATGATAAATGTGTTGTATGTTTGCCATCGTAATGACTATCGTAATTAGAAACAAAAAACACTTTTTTTTTCTTTTTGTAAATATTGCATTGTAGTGTGTTTCCCTCATTCACTATTTGGCGATTACATAGAAAGTTGTGAATTTAGTGGGTCTTAAAAAGAATTTAATTAAAAATACAAAAATCAATGCTTCTCAAATGTCATCATTTTAATGTCAACGCATCACCCCGTTGAAGGCCATAGGGGTCATGAAGGTTAAGGCTGCATAATTCAGTGATTAACAGTTTTGATTGTGACAATGTGGTTAGTATAGTGCACCGACCTCATTTATTTCCCAAACAAGCTGGTACTCATCTGAACCAATCTGGAGTTAGTTGGATTTCAAGCCACAGCCTGGGATCGAATGCCTGTCCTTCACAATGCCAGCTCAGTGAATGACAACAGCAAATATTCCAATTATTGAGGAAATACAAGCCAACTTGATAGTAGCCATCCTGTGAATTCAATTTTCTTGTACATTTTCCATGGATTTTTGCTCAATTTCTCAATGACATATTGTGCTTTATGATTTGAATCGTTTATGGATGAAGAAAGAAGAAACTGCGTCAAATCAAAGCGGAAATCGATTTTTATTTTTTATCACTGGCACTGAACAGCAGACCGATATCAGATTTGCGGTCATATTCAACGCCGCAGTCTTGAAATTTTCTACCAAACCACGATATATAAATAATTTTTTTTAAAAAGTCACATCATTTGATACTAAGGATATAAGTTTTTAATATTTTTCAGCCTTGAGCAAGTGTAAATGTATTAATTTCAAACGGTGAAAATTATATAATGGTGTGTTTTTTGTTTATAGTGTTTGCGTCAAACAGCTGTCAGTGTCAAAATAACATGTGATTTTAAAAGAAACTACTAGATAGGCCATCTTGTGTTATTGTAAATAAAGTTTTATTTTAACATCTTTTGTATTTGTTAAAAAAATCAATCTTTCTTTACTTTCTATATTACCCTCATATTATCTCTTGCAGAATAAAAACAATTTTGTTATTAATGTTAGTTTATTTGTACAATATTATCAAAAAATAATAAATGTTTTGAAATACTTTTAAAAACAAAGGAAATGGAACAACGAATTGCATTCATTTGTTCACTTTTTTTTCTTTCTTTTCAGTAATATAGCACTTTCTTTCTTGATAAGAGAAAATAGATAACGTCTTAAGATTGCACGAAAAGATGTTGTTTAAGATTATTTTAAGGGTCTTAAGATTGCATTCAATTGTTCCCAAACTACTTGACATTAGTTTACAAATCGACTCAGAATGTTTTCATTTTTACTGATAGATGAAGGTAGACGCATGCGTTACTTTTTTTTTAAATTTTTTTTTATCAAAATGTTTAAAAAAAATTTAAAAATAAGTCAAGGGCAACCTAATTCGATAAAAATCCTATAAACGCTTACTGAGTAAGGGAAACGAGAGAGGTTTGACAAACTTATGACACAAATATTTATGATATAAATATTTCAGTTAACGAAATATTCCTAACGAAATTTCCAAATTGGAATTATTTGATAACTTCTTATCTTAGTCATTTGCTTATGCATAATTTTTTAATCAAGTTTTACCGTTTTTATTAATACTTTTTCAAGAGTGTACAAAAGAGATCAAACCTTTCTCTTAGAGAGTTGTTTGACTCACTATGTCAGGGAAGTTTTACAAATACAGGGAAGTTTCACAAACGGGGGTTAAAGAGTTATTAAGACCTATTATACAGTAATAATTGTAATAAAAAAATGCCACAGACAATGATTGCGCCTAAAGAAATATATAATATTTATTTACAGATGAAAAATAGCAATTTTGAACTGAAATGGTTAAAGGAATTTAGCTTGAATCAGTAAACTAAACTATCTGAAAATATTTCTTTTATTTATTTTAGTTTGTTTCTCGGTCTTCTTAATGTTACGAAAAGTATTTATTTATTTATTTATTGTTCTTCTCATATTGTGTCCCCTCTCGATTTCCTATTTGACAGGGGTATCTATCAAAATTGTTGATTTTGTTTGCACAATGGGTCTATCCTTAATACCAATTTTATAAGGAAAATTTTAAAAAAAATATACATATTAAGATAAGAAGTAAATAATAGGTATACTAGGTACAATAGGTATACTGGATTTCAGTATGTTATTCTAACTACACAAAGAATGCAACTCTCTTAACAAGTGTCACAGGAAAGAAAATTTGGAACAAATAAAAGTTTTTTTTTTTTTTTTTGGATGAAAATGGTATCAAGTGTGATTTCTTCTTGAATTTACTTGCAAATGGCTAATAAACAGAAAAGCGTGATTCTGATTGATTAAACCATATATAGTTGGGGAGCACCAAGTAACACTGTATTGCCAAGTAACACTGTATTCTGGTGTTTATCAACTAAATAAATGCTTAAGTATAAAAAAGGGTGGATCAAATCTCTCTTTAATCAAACCGCCCATATTTCCACTATAAACTTTCTTTACCACCACAAGCTTCCTTTTACCACCACGCTTTAAAAATGCAATATATAAATGAATTTTAGTTTGCAGTGTGGTGATTAGATCTGGTATAGATTAGAGAGCTTACCGATAGATATCACACTCAAGTGCAGAAAAAGTACTCAATTACCCAAAAATACCCGAAGTACCAAGTTAGCAACTACTACATTAAGGGGATTTAAATTTCACTTCTAAGAAATTTTGAAACAAAATTCTCTTTTCATCGCTATCAAATTAGAACTCAATATCTAAGGAAAATTAAGAAAAAATAATTGAAACACGAATCTAGAAAAAATACAACTGCTATATTACTAATGTAGTTAACTACAACTACTTTTTTTAAATGTAGGAACTACAAGCTACTTTCAAAATACTTCTTTAAAATGCTACTTCACTAATTTAAGGAGGCGAACTGTGCTGGAGAACTTAATTTACATTTAAATTCGGCTTACATTAAAAAATGAGGAATTATTAAGAAATATTTATTCATGTTCACATGAGCCAGTTTGTATTCTAAAACATTTTTTTTTTCAATTTTTTCATTAAACCTTCAACTTTTTATGCCTTTCTCGATAGAGAATATTTAATTTGAGAAATGTTAGGAAATTATCAAATATTAGCAATTTTGTTAAGTGCTTAATGTTTTTTTAATCTCACTCATTTCCGGCGAATGAAAGGCAAAGCATGACCTTTAAAAATATTGTAGGCAAAATTTTAAGAAAATAATTCGATATTTAAAAGGTTAGACATTGTTGCGGTGGAAAAATAGCATATTTTGAGTAGTTTTTCCACCGGAGCAAGACAACTAAGTGAATCTGAGTGTGTGAATTAAAATTGAACCATGAAGAGTGGACTGTAAAGGATATACGTAAAAGTGAACGTAGATTATTTTTTCTAGAGGAAAAATTTTTTATTTTCAATACTCGGCGATTACGAAAAAACCTGCATAGTTTCGCCCCATAAATGGAATCCAATTTTTTTTAAACCAGAAAACAGAATTTTTGTTCAACTAAAGGCAAAGAAGAAAAAAAATGCATCACAGTAAAGGTAAATACAGGATGTTCCTTAAGGACCACTCTTAACATGCATTTTTGGAATCCTCATCAAAAAATGAGAATTTTCATTCTTAATCTACACATTGAGTATCGCAAGTTAATATTTAACTGAGAAAAAAACAAATTTTTTTTCGAATTCTGACTGTACAAGAAACCGGGAGTATTGATTAACAAAACAGTTTTCATTGTGGGTGGAAACAGAGAGGGATTGAAGGACGATTGTTAGAAACACTTTGTTTCAACTTCCAATTAAACCCGTTTTTCTATTTATTACATCGACCTTTCTCTACAGTAATTTCTCAAAAACTGATAGCGTTTTTGTTTTTCCGTCGGTTAAATATTAATCTATGACCCTAATGTGTGTAAAATTTTGTTTCCATTCTTGATAACAATTCTGAAAATACATATAACGAGTGATCTTTATGGACCACCCTGTATATATAAGCTGTCTTATGCTATTATTTACAATATTCAATTCATAAAACATACTAATTAAAAATTTGTTATCTAAAAATTTAGCAAATGGAAGTTATAATTATAGGAGCTAAAGCTAAATATATACAACTTAAAATTATGAATAAAAAAATAGAACAATGAAAAAGAAGAAAAGTATATTATTTAAAAAAATTGCCATAAAAAACTGAAACATTTTATTACTTGTTTCGTTCAAATGCAAAATCAGTTATCTCCATAGATTTCAGAATTCTTTTTTTCTCTTCTTTTTTTTTCCTGAGTCTTGAGTAAATTTTTCCATCAAAATTGAACCCAAGCCAATTGGATCAAAGCCACGTTTTGTAAACGTTTGAAAACACGAGTTTGCTGTAAAACCAGCCATCTCCATTTTCTTCAATTATAGCTTTTGATCAAGATTTAAGTAATTAATTACTTATTGTTTAGAATTATAGTGTCTTCGCATCATTATAGTTTTAAAATTTTAATATTGAAACTATAAGTACTGCTGAACGAGGTAGAAAATGAGAGTTCCTTGTGTTGTCTTTTTTATTTCTTTGAGTAAATTTATGTAAAGTTTTTATGGTTTCCAAAATGAACCCAAGAATTAAAACTAAACTCAGTGGCGCGACAGCCCATAGAGGGCCAAGACCTACTGTACCCATCTCAGTTTTCTTGACCTCGGGCTCTGGGGTGCAGGAGCAGATGCTCCGGCCAGATGGTCAGCCAAACGCGGAACCCCCAGTGTTTAGTTCCCAAGCATGCTTGGTACTCATTTATCGACCCACTAAAGGGATGAAAGACTGAGCCAACCTTGCCCGGTCCGAGGATCGAACCCAGGACCTGTGGCACAGGAGCGCGATGTAACCAATGTTTCAGATCGTTACTCTAATATTTTGTTTAATGTTGTATCTTCTTTCATCCCAGAAATCCAGATCAATTCAAACTAAAAAAAAAAGTTTTTTTTTTAAACGAAATGTTTCATTACTTTTACTTATATGCACTACAACTACAATTTAAAATGTTATACTGTCCCAAAAAATTTATCTCATTCGTGATTGTTTTGTTACGTGACATTATTATACATTTATAAATTTCCTGACATTCTGATCAAAAGTTTTAACAGAAAAAATATTTAAACAATTTTCTTTTCAACATAAAACTACACTTTTAAGACACTGTGCATATAAGCAACTTTACTTTTACATCAATGTATCTAAAGAAATAATTCCGCCTATTTTTCAGTTGAGACTTTTGAAAAACATACACCGAAGAGCTATTACATTATGACAACCCTGCTAATAACATGTAGGACCACCTTTAGCCCTCAAAACTGCTAGCACCCGCAATGGCATTGATTCCACAAGATGCAGATAGGTAGTCTGAGGTATCTGGTACCAAGCGCTCACCAACTGGTCCTGCAATTCCCTCACATTGCTAGGGGGTAGCACGGCAGCACGAATTTGGTTTTCCAAGTAGGACCACAAATGCTCTATTGGATTAAGATCAGGTGAATTTGGGGGCCAAGACATGACTTGAAAGACACTGGAATGTTCCTCGACGATTCGACCCTTATGACATGGTGCATTATCCTGTTGGTAAACACCATCCTCCGCAGGGAATACTGTTGCCATGAACGGATGAACCTGGTCTGCAACTATGTTCAAGTAGCTTACAGACGTCAGGGATTGTTCTATGAGGATTATAGGTCCTAATGTGCCCTATGAAAACATTGTTCCTGGGCGAGAGGCCATGAAAACCTGGGCGATCCCATTGTAATAGATGGAGGGTGGTCATAATGCAATGGCTCTTTGGTGTATGTGTAACAAGGACATATATGATACATAAAAATGAAATGTGATACATGCTACTTCATATATTTTTAATACTTTATATGTTTTAATTTTTACACATTTTTAATTTTTTCAGTTATATAATATACAATTTTGTTTTAAATAATATATTAACACGTTCACGCCGGGAAAAGTGAAAATACTGGTACGGGAAAAGAGAAAATACTGGTAGAAGAACTATTTCAATATTAGATAATATTCGGGAGGAGTTAATCTATTCTCAACAATAACAATTCACTCTAAGGAAATTTATCACGGCGAAGAAGCAATTCAATATAAAAATTGCATCCGTTAAAAACAATTGGTAGTTATGGATTTTTATTATTCCGGAAAAAAATTAAAAAATTAAATTTATTGTTACCAGTTTTTACTTCGGTGTGCTGCCAAGATGAGACAATCTACCGTGACCCATCGGTGGGTCAGCCCGGCGTGAACGTGTTAATCAACTGCTTCCCAGGGGCTAAATCTTTTAATAAGTTAAAAAATATCAACAAAATTGAAAGTAATTTAATTTAACAGAATTTTTAAAACTATAACTAGGCAAAACGCATTATTTGTACCTCACAATACTATAAGTGTAACTTCTATTCGTTCTTCATAAAATTGTACACCATCTCGACGAATAAATAAATAAACTGCACCGAAAATAAATTTTCGAGAAAAAAAAAGTTCAGTCGCCTTTCGAACATAAGGTACGGACATCTTACTTAGCTTACATTTGAAATCCTCTTACCCGAATTCTGTGAAATCAAGCACTCGTATTAATGCGTCAAGAAATCAGATCTCCAGTGTTATTCTTCTATTTTAAGAAAATGCGTAGTGGAGAGTTAAGAGTCTTAGTCATTTCGTTAAATACTAGGCAGTGTTAAAATTAATCTTTATGTATTGCTATTCTTGAAATATATATATATATAATTTCATTCGAATAAATATTGAATTATTTTAAATTGGGGTTCAACGGGCCAATTGAATTGGCTTTGAAATTCACATAGTTACTTATGAGGTACTTTATTACGGACCTTTTCAAGTGCTCTTTTTTTTTTTCTTTTTTTTTTGTCCACCTTCAAAACTACGTGGTAGGTTTACCTGATTGCTAATTAATATCATTTTGTATGGTTTTGTCGTTTCTATGATACAAATCATTTATAATCCCCGAAAAATTTTCAGTGTTTCATATATTGCATATATAGTAACCAAATACAAAAATATGAAGGGTTCAAAAGTTAAAAAAATAAAATTGATAATTTTCTTTTAAATAACGCTATTTTATTAAATATGTACTGAAAAAAGAAGGAGTAATCATTTAGTGGAAAAAAACTAGAAAATTGGAACAAAAGTTGTAAATGAATGAAACATATCTTTGTCAAAATGCTGTTTTCATACACCATTCTACGGTATCTGTCTATATACTAGCAGAAATTTGACTAATTGAACTCTGTTTTTTTTTCTTTTTTTGTATACTACTATAATTGAAAAAAAGTATTTTTATTTAAAAAAAATATTTAGTTATGCTAGACTAGAGGTCCTAGCTCTCAAGCTTTTTTGGGATAAATGTATTTCTTCAACTGAAATAGTTCAAACTTACGACTCACCACAAATCGGATTTTAAATATATATATATATATATATATATATATATATATATATATATATATATATATATATATATATATATATATATATATATATATATATATATATATATATATATATATATATATATATATATATATATATATATAGATAGATAGATAGATAGATAGATAGATAGATAGATAGATATTAGTGCAATAATTGTATTTACAGCTTATTCTATTGATTGCCATTTTGAATCACCCCTGAACATTGCACGGCTACTTCTACATTAGCCGGAAAAACACTCCAATTCAAAATTTTTATTTATCTACTAGTTGAATACCAGTTCTTCGCATAGGGTAGAGAATAGAAAAGTAAATAATCAATAAATCGATATTAAACAGCAAGTATATATCGAAACAATTAATAAAGTTAAAATAGATTAATCGACATCAGATTAAGCGAAGCACAGTTTTTTTAAGAAGTTCAATTAAACAGAATAAATATTTAACAATACATAGCTGCTGACATGCTCCATTTGGCATGCTGCTATTGATCAAGCAGGCCAATGCATTATAGTCAAAATTTAGCACAAACAAATTTCTCCATTAATTTTACTCTCAACAAAAATCACTTTTGTTTTTTATTTCAATTACCCTTGATTTTAAATTATTAAGTCTCATAGAAATGTAACAAAAGCGTAACTATTAACAAAATAAACACGATACATGGTTTTAGATGAAACCTTACAATAAAATGCCATTTATGTTGCTCCTTGAGTTTAACTGAGGAAACAAACCAAAAAATATTTCCTTATTAAAGATCTTGCAATAAACGACGGTTTTTAATTATATCTAAATTCATTTTTTTCCGATTTTCATCAAAAAAGTTTCCAGATTTTTTTCAGAAAATGACTTAATCATAATTATTAAATATTATTTTTCTTAATTAATCATGTAAAAATTTGTTGGATGTTCTCAAATTTGCCACGTTTGTTTTATTCTCTTTTACATTTTATTTTTCTTAACTATAGCTTATTTAAACGTCACGGTGGTATAAATCATTTTAAATCACTGAATGAAGTGTGGAGCCGTAGTGGCTTATGGGATAGAGCACTCGCCTCCCAATGACGTGATGTGTTTTCGATTCTCAGCAATGGCTGGTCGATACGAATTCCGCAACCGGCTAGTACCTACCACAGTGATGTTGTAAAATATCCTCAGAGGTAGACTGATCATGGGTGAGAATCCCCAGGCAAATCGTGGTAGTTTTTCGTGGTTTTCCTCTCCGTGTAACGCAAATGTAGGTTAGTTCCATCAAGAATCCTCTACGATGGCAAATTTCACCCAATACTTGATCCAAGAGTTCCTTTGCCTTCTAGATTGGGTTCAAAATTACATGGCTACGGAGTTGAACATTAGTAGTCGCAAACTCAAAAATTGGATCGGCTGTTAAACGACAGTTATAAAATAAAATGAAACCAAACTGATTTTAAAGTTTTCAATTCCGTTTATCTAAACCCATTAACGCCCACTGTCCTCAAGTAAAAAAAAAAAAAAAAAAAAAAAAATCTACTGATCAAATTCTGTAAATCTAACCATCAAAATCTTTAACTTAATGTAAACCGGTACTAGTTTTCTCGCCAAAAATAGAACAACATATTTTGTAATTATTGCTATTTTAAGGAATAAACCAAAAACTCCCACGGATATAACTTCACCCTCACCCCCCCCACTTAACCCCCCACTCCCCCCCCCCAAAAAAAAAATAAAATACTACTTATCAAAATATCTATCATAATGCAAATCGGCACTTGTCTTCTTGCCAAAAATAGATCAACTCACTTTTTTAATTTTGCCACTCTTAAGAATTAAACAAAAACCCCCACCGATATAACTTCACCCTCATTCCCCCCCCCCCACTTAACCCCCCACTCCCCCCCCCCCAAAAAAAAATAAATAACCCAAACTAACTCTTTTTCACACCCCCAAACCCAAAACACCTCCTGGTACTTCTTTCATCGCCATTAAATTACTTTCTTGATTATATCAAAATAACCATCAAAAAACTCAATTCATTCTCCTTCAATGTTCTACAACTTCTTTAAATAATTTCTTCTTTTCTAATACTGACGATGGTTACACTCAAATCAATGGAACGTCATATTGTGGTCACAACTAAATATTCAACCTTTAACAAACATCCTAATTTCCAATTCACTTCCAACAAACTCAACGTAATACACATGGTTTCTTTCACGGGACCCGGAGTGGACTCACCACAGCCTCTCTTTAGTAAATAAATTACTTAAACTTCTGGCACTTCTTTATTGCCATTGAACTCATCTTTCCTCAATCAACTAAATCATGGACAACACACCAGAATTCGATATAAACTCTACACCAGCAAAATCTACACGCTCACATACTACGTCACAAATGTCACAAAGAAAATCCCATCTCGATAAGGAGAGCACTCAACAATCGACATCTACTACAACGAAAAACGCATCAAAAATACCAAGTTTATCTCGACTAATTAACCAACTTCAAAACCATCAAACTGGAAACAATCCAACAGGAGCGCTCATGAAACTTTTCCAACAACAATCTCAAAACCTCGACTCAACAGATGAATCACCACCTGAGCCAGAACAAGAGCATTGTTCCATACCTCCATCATCGAACCAAGCATTTATTGACAACATCATTTTATTGGAAACACTCATAGAACGGAAAACTCAAACCAAATATGACCTTCCATTTGAAACTCGTAATGAATGCAAAAACGCCTTGAACAACCTAAGGACATTGATGAATACTACATGCCCTCAGACAACACACGATCTTCCTAACATAGCATCGACAACGACTAACCTTATTCCTAGAGATAATGTTCCATCATCTAATGTCACGACAGATCCAAATCAAATATCGTCCTTATTAATCTCGATAGTGGAAAAATTATCAAATATAGACAAAAGGTTGCAGAAAATCGAACACGACAGTCATCAACATCCAAACGCAGAAATTCCAGATATAGTAACCATAATAGAAGACAAATTACAAACCATTGACAACAGACTAAAAACTTTGGAAACAATGAATATATCCACGAATAACAATCCGAAATCACCAACCCCACTAATCATTGAAGAGACACCAGAAATAACCACAGACTCAATGCTAGAAGAACTACAGAAAAATCAACCTAAACTCAAAGTCAAGCGTGTATACAAAAACAAAAACTACCTTGAACTTAAATTCCATAACGTACAAAATAGAGAACAAGCTTACTCAAGCCTCCAGACCTCAGGTTTTCCAGTCAAAAGTAAAGAGCAAAGACAATACTCGTTGATTCTGTTGAATGCACCTCAATCTTTCACTAACGAAGAGATCCTATTGATAATCAAAGACTCAACAAACTTCGATGAAACTTCTGACAATCTAACATATGTAAAAGATATTCAGCACAGACAGAACGCAAACAAAAGACACATAGTTCTCAAAGCTAGCAGACAACTATCATTAAATCTGCTCAAACAACACACCATCTTCATTGGAATGTTCAAATGTATAATAAAAAAAAGGCTTATTCTCTTAAGATGTCGCAAATGTCAACGTTTAGAACATCATCAGGATGACTGCCCCAACGAAGAAATGTGCGAGAAATGTGGCTATGTGGGCCACTCTATCCAACAATGTCAAGAACATTTTGATTACTGCATCAATTGTCATGAAAGCAACGACAAGCACAACCTAAACATAGATTGCAACCACAAAGCTTCCAGTGCCACTTGCCCTACCTACCTCCAAAAACTACAACAACTTCGGAAAGAAAATTCTAGTTTCCCATCGACGACAATCCACAGATGTCGCAACTGCCAAAATTTTGGACATCATGAAAGCAACTGCAACGTTACCAAATACTGTGAGAAATGCGGTCATGAAGGTCACTCTATACATCAATGCACGCGAGATACAGAATTCTGCATAAACTGCTTCTTCAGCAACAAAAATCATCACCAGAACTTCAACTGTAACCATAAAGCCTCCAGCTCAGCATGCCCCACTTACATCCACGAAGTTCAACAGCATCGGAAATACAAATCTGGTATTTATCTGTATTAGTTTGTCAACAACAAAAACTCTCTCTTTTTAGACTTTAAAGTTTAATTAACTGCAATCTCCTTAAAAATTCTTTTCTTTTACCTTTCTTGATATTTTAAGTCCATTTTCTAAGTTCATATTTATAATTAATCCTCTGGAAGAGATGAAATCCTTTCCTTCTAACATTCTTTTCTTTAAAAGTTCATATTTTCAGAAGTACAATCTTATCTCTTGTTCTTTCAAGCAAATTATGTTTTTAGCTTTACTTTCATTTTCTTTTTCTTTTTTCTTTATTATTCTAACTCTATTTTTTCCTTTTCCAATTTCTCCCTTGAGCCTTAATATTTTACATCTCCTTATAACTTCTCACATATTTTCATAACTCAAAATGCTATTCCCATTCTATTATACTTTTCTTTTCTCTCATCATAAGTCAATAATATTTTTTTCACTTTTTTTCAAAATATGTTTCAGTACTGTTTTTTTTTTTTTTTTTTTTTTTTTTATAATGTTTATATTATTTGTGAATTCCTTTTTAAATTTAGTTAATGGATAACCCATACGTTAATGATATTAAACAATTCACAATCTCTACCGATCTTTATAAACTTAATATATTACAAATAAATCTTCAAAGGAGCAAAGCCGCCATTTTTTTATTGCAAAAAACTGTTGTTGATCATGACATTGACATAATCTGTTTTCAGGAACCATACAAACCAAAAGGCTCCATAATTGGATATCCAAGTTCCTGGAAATTATTTTCATCAGTAAACGGAAAATCTGGCATTTTTATACCCAATAAATCAATAAGCCCTCTACAGATAGATTCTCTTCAGGATTCAGTTTCGATTTCAATAAACTCTTCAAATAATTCCCCTTTGATTCTAATCTCATTTTATAATTCTCCAACAGATACAGACTTGAATCTAATGAAAGATCTAATTTACTACAGTAATAAAAACTTCTACAATTATCCAACAATAATTTGTGGAGACTTCAATTCGCATCACAGTTTTTGGGGTTATTCCAACAACAACGCAAGAGGAGATGTATTATTAGATTTTATTATATCCAACAACTTGAAAATTTTAAATTCACAACCAGCATTACCGACTTTCGTAACAACTTTATGCTCATCTTTTCCAGATCTTACTCTTACTAATAACCTAGATATTTTAACTTTTTCTAATTGGAATGTACTGGATATAGAAAGTAATTCAGACCACAAATATATCTTATTACAAATTAATAACAAGTATACGTTCTCCTCTTTCACAAGGTTTAAAACTAAGTTTGGAAATCATAATAAATTTAAAAAACATTTCTTGAACTTCATTCCAGATCTAAACATTGAGCTAAACAACGTACAAAATCCTATGGATCTTAACATTTTCACAAATAATCTCATAAGTAAAATTTTCTTAAGCTGCAAAAACTCCTACAAACTTAAACTTTTCAATCGTCCTACAAACACTTCTTGGTGGACAGCACAGCTTTCAATCCACAAAAAAGAATTACAAGCAATTAAAAGACGTTTTCAGAGATCAAATATTGATGAAGAAATAAAAAAATACAAAACTATTTACAAACAAAAAAGAGCACAATACAAAAAACTAATTATCAAAGCAAAGTACGACAGTTGGCAATATCTCTGTGAAAGTACTAAAAACCCCCATGGAGCTCATTATAAATCTTCCTTTAAAACTAACTCCTATCCGACCATCTTAACTCAGATTTATGACACGAACTGTCCAATAGAAGAGGCCAAGAATGTTCTTCAAAATCTTTTTCCGGATGACAATGTCATCCAACAAAATAAATACAACTATCAAAATAAAAGTCCAGATCCTCCCTTCAACCACAACGAACTTCAACGTCTACTTAATACACTAAACAATAAAAAAGCACCAGGCATAGATGGCATTGATTATATAATAGTAAAAAACTTATTCATATTTTTCGGTCCACTCATCCTAAATTTTTTCAACAAATGCCTCACCCTAGAAGTCTTCCCTGACCATTTCAAAAAAGGGCAAGTTATACTTTTTCTTAAAAAAGCCAAAAATCCCAATGTCTTGACCTCTTATCGTCCTATAACTTTACTCCCTTGCTTGGGCAAATTCTTAGAGAAATTAATCATTAAGAGACTAACTTTTCATTTAGAGAAACTCAACGCACTGTCTGATTTACAATACGGTTTTAGATTTGGTAAATCAGTCAATATTGCACTAGAAAATTTCAAAGATAACCTAACACATCTAAAAAATAATCACAAACACGTCGCCGCAATCTCGCTTGACATCAAAGGGGCGTTTGACAATATCCAGTACGATCTAATTAATAGAGAATTATCAATGTACCAAATCCCATCCAATCTTTGTTTTATAATAGAGAGCATCAATATGAACAGGCAAGCCATCTTAGCAACAAATCAGGGATATGTAACAAAAACAATTAAAAAAGGCTGTCCCCAAGGGTCTTGCATAGAACCGACTGCGTGGAATTTAGTAATTAATAACCTTTTGAAAATTCAGTTTGAAGATTCCATAATACAAGCCTTTGCAGACGACTTGATAATTCTTTCATATGCCAACTCTAGGAGGCAATTAGAACAAGTATCGAATCTAACTCTAAATCGTATTCACAATTGGCTCACCAACAATTCTTTAACTCTTTCAATTGATAAAACAGCCTATATACATTTTTACAACACCAAAGGGGGAGCAATCTTCAAAATTAACAACGAAAAAATTAAGCAAACAAATCATTTTAGGTACCTTGGAGCTGTAATCGATAAGAAATTAAATTGGGGTCCTCATGTCAATATCCTCAAAGAAAAAGCAAACTCTCTTCTCAAATCTCTTTACAAAATCAATAATAAATCTTGGGGAATAAATCAAAAAGCAAGAAAACTCATTTATAACACAGTAATAGTCCCTTCTCTGGCACACGGTTGCAATATTTGGGCAAAAAACATCTCACCTCGTATATCTAGAACATTAATTTCGATTCAACGCAAATTCCTTTTGAATATTACCAGAGCTTACCACTCTACCCCCACCGCAGCTCTTCATGTTTTAACAAATATTCCCCCTCTTCCAGACCAGATTATGCTCTTGTCATGCTCAACAACATTAACTCAAATAAAAAAAATGCAATCTTCAATCATATAAGTTATAATCATCAGGACTATGAAAATAAATTAAGAAGGCCAATTTATCACCCATCTTATTATATTAAAAACAAAATCTCTTTAACGGAACAAGGTAACTACGATTTTAGAAAAGAAACTAACTACTTCACTGACGGTTCCAAAACTAAAACAGGCACTGCATTCGCATTTCTTAACAAAGCTCATTCAAAAACTTTCACCTTGGATATTAACAATTCTATTTTCCAAGCCGAACAATTGGCAATATTAGAATGTGTAAAACACATCAAAAATAACTTAAACTTTAATAGACAAATAAAATACATAATCTGGTCAGATTCTAAAGCCTCAATAACATCAATTAAAGACACAGGATCAACCAACCTCATAACCAAAGACATTCAACATGCACTAATGGACACCGCCATTCAAATCTCTTGGATTAAAGCGCATAACAATAGATAAGGTAATGAGAGAGCGGATGAATTGGCCAAAAAAGCAACAGAAAACATTAAAAATTACTCCTTTCCTCTCCCTGTTTCACACCTAAAACAATCTCTTAAAAAATCTTTATCAAGTAATTGGCAAAACCAATGGAATAATTCCGATAGAGGACGACGTCTGTTTAGCATCATCAATAATGTCAACTTCTTCAAATCAATTCCAATTAAACAAGTCATCTGGTTCCTAACAGGTCACGGTCCCTTCCCTTCTTTTTTTCATTACCTGCAAATCTCGGATACAAACCTTTGTACCTGTGGTCATCCAGGTACACCAGAGCATTACTTATCAACTTGTCTTTACACAATATCTTGGCATACACGCCTTCCAAACATTAATAATTTATATATTTGGCAAAAAAACTTTCTTACAAATAAAACATTAAAATCTAAATTAATTAACGTAATGAACTTTCTAGCAGAAAATGACTCCTTATTAAAATTTTAATCAAACCGGACTTTTTAAGTAATCTTGATAGTGTTTATAACCTCTTAAACTTTTTTGATATAGTATTCAACCTCAGTTTCTGTATACAAAAAAGCAAAGAAAAAGAGAAGGGGGGGGATCTTTTTCAAAATTGTTTATTTAGTTAAGGCAATAACAAATAGTTTATGGCCTTTAAGTTTTTTTTCCTTTTATACTTCTTTTATTATTTTTGTTATTATGTGTTATTAACTTGCACCATATTTAATCTTTGTATTTTTTTAAAATATTGTGACTTTGTACTGATCTAAATTCTTAATAAATTCTTGCTGAATGGGCTCGTTCCTAGGCTGGAGTGGAGCCGGACCAGTAGCCAAGCTTTGGGCTATATGGTAAAGGGTCCATAATGACCTAGGTACATGTCCAAAGCTTGGAGAAAAGAAGAAAAAAAAATGTCCTCAAGTGAGGACAGTCAATAAAACATTATGTAAAACTTTTATTTTAATTTTAAAAATAATTTTTCTTTTCTGGGAAGATAGTTGGCAAAACTATCAACACATCCGCAATATTTTTAATAAATATGTTGCAATATTTGGTTTGTTACTTGGATCGAAATTTTGGGATTTTTTTCAGCCTCACACAAGATTATGCAGTATTCTTTTTATGCAGTCATATCAAATAAAATAAAGGCAAATTATTTTTTTTATTACAGTTTTTCTCTTAAGAGTATATTACAACATATAACGCTAAATAAATTTGTCTTTCACAGTTTCTTTTCTTTTTATATAACATTATATTTTACTGTCCTCAGTTGAGGACACTGGGCGTTACAGGCAAATTTTAAAGAATTTTCCATAATTTGTTTTTATTAATTTAATTATGCATTCTTGTTTGTATTTTGATAGAGAAAGTGAATTATAGAATTAACAGACATTTTTTAAATATTATTTCCTTTATTTTAGGAAATTATTTCCGCTTGTACGTGTTTTTCAAATCTTCGTATTTTTCTTCAAAAATTCAATGCAATACTATATCCCATAAATTTCTTACAATAGGATTTCTTACAATAGCTCTGAGATATTTGCTATCAAACAAATTTAGGCAGTTATCATTTTAATTCCTCCTGCGCTTGATGAGCAGGATTCGGATGGAATGACAATAAATCAATTGCAATTGCAACGAATTTCGAATAAATAAATTCTATGCCGGCAAACAATGTGGTGGTGAAAAGTGCAAAAGGAAAGAGTACCTATGCCGCAATAAAAAAAATCATACGTGATTACAACACTTTCATGGGGGGTGGGGATCAACATACCTTTTTCTTAGAAATGCACACTAAATCAATAAGGGGCAAAAATGGAATTGGTGTTTATTTACAAGAATGATAGACATGTAGGTAGTGAATGTTTACATTTTGTATAAAACTGTTAACGAAAAAGGGAGTAAGAAGCAGATTTCAATTAAGTATGTTCGAGGTGAGATTGTCGTAGCATGTTTAAAAAAAGGCCTGTTAGATCGAGTAGACGGCAAATGATAAAATCAACCTCTACTGTTGCAGTGAAGTACGATCCTATTGGACATACAATAGCAAAAAGGGAGAGGCAAAGACGTTGTCAGATGGAAAATTGTACTTCAAAACCACGAATAAGAAATGCAAAGTAACTTTATGCCTACTTTGTTTTCCAAAGTTTCAAAGAAAATTGAGCAATTATTTAGTATATACTTCAGTGCATGTTTTAAATGCTTTCATATACTAAATATTTTATGTATTTTTAATTATTTTATGTACTTAAGTACTTATATTCGCTTTAATAAATATACTAAATATCTATCTATCTATACTTATATGCGTATAAGGAAATTACATGGTATCATTCATTTACTTGCATCAGTTATCTTCATATTGATCCTTTTTTGTAATTCAAAAATTAAGAAAAATAATACTAATAATAATGTTTGCAAACATTATCAAAGTGTAAAATTATATTTAGTTTTAAGAAGTGATGCAATGTATGCCTATTCTATAGCAAAAAATTAAATAGACATTTAAAATAAGAACGAACCATAATATTTGCATGCTTATCCAAGAAAGATTATTTTCTCACTGGAATGTCCAGTGTCCTCAAATGAGGATGGGCAGCAATTTTAAAGTTAATACAAAATATGCTTAAATTTTAAGTTTAAAACTCTTATTAGGTCATAATAAAATAGATTTGAAAGATTCATTGAAATATATTAGGTAGAAATAATTTGGGCACTAATGAGTTAATATTGATTCTTAAAATTTTCCTAATTTTTTTCCACTCTTAAATAGTAGTTTGCGACCCTTAATTTGTATCTTTTTTTGTGCGATTTGTATATCTTATTTTTAAATTTAAAGATTTTACAACTATTATATAACTCATCATTCAATATTATGAGTTTTCGTTATATTTAAGTCAGTTTTGAAATCAGCTGTGATTTCCAAAATTATTTTTTATTGGTCGCTATTCTGAAATCCTAGTCTTATAGCATAAAAGTTTTTTAAAATATTGCACCTAAACTATGACTTATACTTTTGCTCAATATAATTCTGTCGAACTAAATATTTTTGTCAATTTGCAACCTTAAAATTTGCAAGGTTTCAATTAAATTTAACAAAATTTAAGTTTTGGTTTGCAGCAAAAGCAACCAACTCCAAAATAAGTAGCAGAGCCAGCCAAATCCAAAATAAAAGGAAGAAACGAAAATGAATAACCCCTTCTTTCAACATGTTCCTGTATTCATTATGTTTTAGAACGAACTGTCTTTAATAGATTTGAAACCAAGGTGTTATGCTTCCTTTTTCATGGACTTTGTGTTGCGGAAAATTTGTTTTCCCTGAAAATTTTATGCTTTCAAGAAGAAGGCTGGTCTTGCAACTTAATTGTACACTTAATGATGCCGAGTCATTTTTATTTACATCAATGCATCTGTATGGTGCATTTTGAAAATATATCAATAATCCTAAAGCAAAAAAATAATAATGTAAATAATAAATTCCATGTAAAAAAAAATAATACGTAAAGAGTGTAAAAAAAAGTGGAAGAAAATAAATTCGCTAAGAAATTGTAAAGGAAAACTAAAAGCAAAAATATAAATCAAAATGCACCGACCTCCAAACCGGGCCTTGGTAGCCCATTACTTAGAGAATCGTATTTCGGTCCAGAGGACTCGGGGTTCGATCTTCGACTCCGCTAAGACTCATCGAATACATGCGATATGCATGCTTATGAAATCCGTGGAGTCGAAAGTCCTGTCATCGATCACTGAGCTGTACCATCCGTACAGGAATCTGGAGGAAACTTCCTTCCCCTTCAGATCCAAGTCTAAATTGTGGTAATGGTCTCACGAATGAGATTTTTTCTGCAGAGAATCAAAATTGTGATGGCATGTCTTCGGATCTTCCACATGGATGTTTCCCAGAACGTCGCTAATAGCTCATTGTGCAGCTCTAGTGTAACGTAAATAAAGTAAGACTACCACTACCAAAAGGTAAGGCACAAGTTGTTTGTGTCTAATTTAAATAAGAATAAGCGTTAAAACAAGGAAATTGAAGGTAATATGCTCAAAACAGTTCCTTATTATGGGTGACATTTAGATCAATTAAAACCAAAATATAACAAAAAAAAGCACACTTGGCAGAAAAATATAGATACATCACAGGGAAAATAAAACATCCCAGTTTCATTTCAAAAGATCTCATGGGAACATTGTCAAAATTGGATTTTTGTTTAAAAAAATTTCCCGTTTAATAAATTATGCAGTTAGGAGTTCTTGTAAAAAATTTTATTGCTCCCCTAACTGCAATGCATCGATTTTTCATACTGCCAGTTGAATTGTCGGGCATTGAAATGGGAGCGAAGACCAAGCAAGCATGTAGTAATCCTTGATTCAGCTAATAATATAAATGATGAGGGAAGTAATTCTTCCCTCCTCTGTCTAAGAAATATATTATTCTGGAAGAAAAATTCATAGGTCTCGAACCTAGACGAAATTTCAAAGTTCCTGATTATAATTATAACTTTAAATATTGCAATTATTTCATTATTGCAAAAATGTTAAACCAACATTCGGTAAAATAACAAAAATATTATATTGCTTCTAATAACAAGTTTTAAATTAGGAATTCATAATTTCTCCAATTAGTGAAGTTAATGTTTAACACAAAAGATACTCCAATGGGTATGCAGCATGAGATTACCGCAAATTCAGATTATATTCAATGAAAATATCATTTTGATATGTAACATTGAGGCAAAAAGGGGGGAGGGGTCCTCTAAATACATATCAACGAAATAGTAAAGCTAGCTACCTATGAGGGATATATGTCGTTATAACAGTAAAACTCTGTTATAACGACAATTCATAAAAGCAACTGGAATTGTCGTTATAGTGAACTTGTTGGACCTTACCTTTTTAATCCGAATCATATCTCTTTGGCGGAAGTATCCCATTCATTTTATATATATGTTACTGTAAATGACCGAAATTGTAGCTTTGGTAAGTGTCCGAAATATATACTAGGTCTAGTTAATTGCCACTGACATTCATCAAAGCGACTATGTTCTTTCAAAGGTGAAAGTTGACATTCAGTCATTCACGGTAACATATATAGTTGTAATGAAGCAAATGTGATTTCGTTTTAAACTTGTGGTTGATCAACGCAGAAAATATTCTCTTCGTTTAATAGTTTAAAAGCACTTTTTACGCATTGGAGATATCTTACCCATGCTACCTTGAAAACTCTCTCTTAAGGTACGATGGCAAGATAGTTTACGTAGCTCTTACATAACACAGTGGGTAATTGGCGACAGTTTGGTGTAAACATCCCTAGGGATGATCCGGAGACAACATACATACGTCACATCCCGTTTTACAGGGAGGACACATTCTTACGCCATCCATTCATCGTAATTTTGACCTGAACCAGAGCACGGTCAATCTCTTATCCAATACTCTCAGAAGTATTGCTCAAATGGAAGGTGTTTTCAGAACAAATGTAAACAAAAAATCTCGAGCTTCTTGTTTTCACTACTTCCGGTTAGAAAGTTTACAGGTGCTTACTACAGCTTATTGCGCGAGGCGATATTTTGAAACGGATCATTTTATTTTCAACAAAAGAAGTAAATAGAATCATTTTTGAGCTCAAATCTGCTACATTTCATTAGATTTTAATGATTTTAAGTGATTCTGATGAGTTTGAAGTGAAAATCTGTTTAAGATACTTATAGATATATCGTTAAAAAAGGCGACATGGTAGCAATATTTAGAAAGAGCTCGCTTTTTGGCAATTCTAATTTGGCTTCTTTTAACCTCTTTTTTTAGATTTATTTTTGCTGCAAGCAGTACATCGTGAATACGTTAGTGTTAGTATTTAGTAGTAGACAACGTAGTAAGACAAAGTTTACTTTGCAAATTATCTTTAAGATTTAAATTTCGTAGTGGGAATATTGTTGACAAGGTAATAAGTGCCTTATAACGAATTTTATTCTAATGATAATTTTAAATCTGTAGTACATCTTTCTTTCTTTCTTTTATTTACATCGCACTCGAGCTATACAATGGATACGAGCTATACTATAGGTGACAATCTGGGAAACATTCCTAAGGACGTTCGGGACGCAACATACATATGTGGAGGCTGGTTGATACTCAGGGGACGTAAGTATGTGTAGCTCGTTCTTACGAATGAAAAGTGAGAGTACAAGTTCTTGATCGTAACCAATCCTGTTACGATTAGTTGTTGCTGTTGTTCATTTACGTCGCACTTGATCTGCACAATGGGCTACTGGCGACGGTCTGGGAAGCATCGCTGAGGATGATCCGAAGACATGCCATCACAATTTTGATCCTCTGCAGAGGGGATGGCACTCCCGCTTCGGTAGCCCGACGACCCGCACGCGAAGTCGAGCACTTTACTGTAGAACAGTTTAACGAGGACCAATACTGCACACCCTCGATCCCTACGCAGGCTGATCCAAGTGGTCACCCACCCGCACACTGACCGTAGGCAGTGATGCTTGACTTCGGTGATCTGCTGGGAACCGTGTCTTAACGATCAGTCCACTGCGGGACCCTGTTACGATTAAGTTGAGTAGCAGCACACTCCCCTGCCAGTATTAGGGAACTGATGCGTATCGATCGGAGAAAGTAACACGACGGCCAGACCGAGTCCGTTGTTCGGGTTTCTTTAAATTGTTTGAAGACTCCTTTGGTAGATTCTGTTCTGTTGAGGGAGGACTTGGGATCTTGTTTTGTTGGGATGGAAATATTCCAAATGCTGGTTGGAGATGGTCAATAGAAATAGTCTGTTTTTTTTTTTCACTCACGAGGAGAGTGAAATGTTTTTCATTTCTCCGGATGACTTTAAATAGTTCGTTATAAGGAGGTTGTAAGAGTTATTTAACTGAGTCCCTACGAACGAATACGTGAAAACAAGTTTTTAATTCAGGATACGAAGATTATCATGGTGTGATGTAAGTCGGGATAATGTTTCGACTAATCCTTGTGGAGGGTCATCAGTTGGAGTTGGAATGAAGAAATCACCTGATAAGTGTAAAGTTTCATCATGGACTAGTTCAACTGGGGTTGCACCGATGCTCTATTTAGCTGCGGAACGCAAACCAAGGAGAACCACTGGTATATTCAGCGATCTGTCCAGTCTGTTGTCGCATGTCACTTCAAAGCAGCTTTGAGCTGCCGATGAAAATTTTCTATCAAGCCATTGCTTTATGGGTGAAAGCTTTCCGTTTGGCAACACTCGATTCCAAGCAGCTTCATCCGATCATGGATCAATGATGATTCGAAATTTGTCCCTCTATCGGTTGTGATGTAGGTTGATATGCTAAAACGGGCAATCCAACCCGAGGAAAATGCTGGTGCGATTGTGGTTACTGACATGTCTGATACAGGGAAAATTTCTGGCCAGAGTGCATAACGATCTATGCACGTTGAGACATTTAATGTGAGACCGTGATTTCGGAGTCTTTTCAAAACTTCAGTAGGATGCTGAATATGCTCTGGTTCTGAATTGTTAAAGGCTAAAATATCATCTAAGTGCCAATAGCAGAAAGGTAGATCTAGAAATATTTTATCCATAAAACGCTGAAATGTCTGGGCAGCATTATAGAGTTCAAAATTTAGAAAAGGAAGCTCCAAATAAGCCGAAATTGGTGGCTATTGCGGTTTTAGGAATATCAGCCTCATTAACTGGGATATAATAGTATGCTGGAACGATATCTACTTTTTAAAATATTGATTTCCATCGAGAGCATGTGCAAAATCATGCAAATATGTAGTGCCAAATGTATCCGGGAAATTTTTTGTAATTTAAGATTCGATACTCTCCAACTGGTCTTACATTAGAATTTTTAATAACAACATGAAGACCAGAGGGAAGACCAGAGACTTTTTGAAGGACGACAAATACCTTTTTCATACATAGTTGAAAATTCACTCTTAACTGCTTCTAAAAATTGGGGAAGTAAGCTACGTGGCTTTCAATGTAATGGTGAACCTGTCGTTTTGATGTGGCGAACTGTGGAATGTTTAATAGATTTTCTTTCTTGTGATTGGCTAGTAATCTTCGAGAATTCTGTAATAAATTTTGAAAATGCATACTATTAGGTATAGTTTTAACTGAGCACTGAGAAGAATTAACAAAATATCAGCCTGACTTTGAAGAAGTGTTCGAATCAATAAGATGTTTATTTTTCAGATCAACAAGTAATACATAATGCATTAAAAAAATCTGCTCCAATAATTGGCGAGGTGACATCCGCGAAAATGAAATTGGCGATCGAAATGGGCTGCAGGTGGCGTAGAGCAGAACTCTTTTCCTATGGCAACACTTCACATGCTTTCCCCATTAGCGTCTGGAAAGTCATAGAGGAAGGAAGTACGTTAGTTTCTCTCTTGATTTTCATATAGATTAAAATCTTTTAACTTGAGAAACTATATGGAACTGAAAACTACATTAAACATAGTTCTAAAGAAAAGTATCATGGTTATTTTAAAAAATATTTTTCTTAAATAAAAAGGAAAAATATTAAGAAAAGGGAAAATAGCGTAGTACATTCCTATACAACTGAAAAGAGGAGGAGAGGGAAGGGAGAAGGGCTAAAGGCATGAAACCGGTCTCTCCCCAGATGGCGTATTCGAGTGTTGCGATCGCGAATACTGGCTAAATGAATGACGGAAATAAAATTGATAATTTTAAATGTTTTGTTCCGTAAGTTTTAATGGGTGAATTATTCGCGTCATAAGTGTCAAATGGACGAGTGAACGATCAATATTTTACTCGTTTACAAAATTACACATAATATTGCTAGGTGGCGTTTAATTCTTTATTTTTCCAGGAACCCACCGTAGCCTTATGCAAAGACTCTTTTTTCAATCGGGCTTTTTAGCGCCAAAGGATACAAGCGCATTGAAAATCTTCTTGTCCTTCCGAACATCGCTCGAAATTCGGTCTGTTGTCGGTGTGTAGTTCTGTTTTCCACTGAGAAAGTGGTCAGTGAGGTTGCAGATATTTCGTTGTTTATTTTGTTATACGTATAATTATTATTTGCAGTCTTATTTATGACTCTAAAATAGTTATTCAAGTTGTAAGGAATTATTTTTAACTAAAAAATTGGAAGACTGTTGCAAGATGATTTCTGCAAATATAGATTTCGATGGTGAAACTACAAGTAGTTCTAACCCAAAAGAAAGCTTTCAAAATAAGGAAGCATCATTTTTACAAAATCTTGTCCACAGTAAACCTATGAAGAAAAGCAATTCTCTTCACAAAATAAAAGCAGAAAACAATTTCACCAAAGTTCTTGTTCTCTATACTGGTGGAACTATTGGAATGATGCGTACTGAAGAAAACGGTAAAATAAGTGATATTTGTTTTTTTTTTTTTTTTTTTTCAATTTTTGTAAATGAAGCTCTAACTATTTGCGAGCTTTTAATCGATTATTTATACAGCTTATATAAGTATATCGTAATTAAAATTAAGGAATTGCTTCAATTAAAGCAATATTTTTCGAAAAAAATTGTGATTGCGTCATCCTTGAAAAGTTAATTTGCACTTAATATTGAGCATTTCTACGTTTATTTTAATAAGATCAATAGTTGTATGAAGTAAATAAGTTTTCAATGGCTTCATCCCTTTCCTTTCCTTTACTTTTTTTTTTTTTTTTTTAAATAAAAGATGATAATGTAATATGTATTATTTGTTTAAAAATGCATCATCAATTAAAAACGTAAACTTGCAATAATTTAAATGCAAATGCGTTTTATAACTGCAGATAATAACTTTCTATGAAGGCTTTCTGAAAACTGTAGCTAAATTAATTTGATTGATAAAGGTATTAGTCTTTAAAAACTTGTAAAACACTGTTGTGAAATAGATTTTTCAGTGATAAGTTTAGGATGAAAGTGAAGTTTCTCCAAAATATTCATGTGCTAATTGTCATTTAGGTGTACTCTGTGTAAAATAACTTTTCTATGAAAAGTGTGCAATGAAAGTAAAATTTATCCAAAACATTCGAGTATAATTGCAGTGATCTAAGTACATGCATACTGATTATTGTATCAAAATTGATTTGGTATTTTACTGAGACAATCAAGTTTTTTGCAACTCTGTATGGTAAAAGAAAGTTTGTAAGTGAATTATTTTGCTTAGATATTTATATTTAAACAATACAATTATATCAGATATTGTGTGTAAAATCCTGCCAAGTCCACAATTTATAGTTTTAAGGGAATCTTGATTATCATCCATTAATCCATGTAAGAATCCAAGCAGTTAAGAGTTTTTTTCTTAATAGATGAAATTGTTACATTTAAAAGAAAGTAAATTTTTTTTTTTTAGTTGTCGCTTAAACCAGATTTTTTAGGCTATTTAGCCCAGAATGTGATATACTATTTTAAGCCCAAATCAAAGGTGACTTAATCATTAAAAGGTATTTCTTGTAAAAGAGTGGTGTTTTTATTGCTTGTCAGTTTATACGAAAATATCATATTTATGCATTGTTTACATTAATGTTTTGCATTAACATTATATAATTTTTTGTATGAGAGTCAATTGTATTTTATAAAACATAAATTTTTTTTATCAACTGAATCAATTTAAATTTTAAGATAAAGAACAGGAAATGCTCATTTTATATTTAATGTTTCCTTTATGTTGAAATTTAATTAGCTAGTTGACAATTTAGCATGAAAAGAAAAAAAATGCTGATGTTTGTTTCTATTAGGATTGCTCTTAAGTTAAATCTAGCTAGTTAACAATTTAGCTTAAAAGAACCACTGATGTTTGTTTCTAATATTCTTGCTTTTATATTAAAACCAACTAATTAACAATTTAGCAGTATTAAATAAGACTATATTCCAGTTGATGATTTGGTGACGCAATATAGGAGGTCTTCACATTAAGTATGTAAATAGCATTTTCTGGCTATGAAGATAAGAAATCCAGAATTTTTCTATACCTGTATGTTATTATCATCCTATCCTAAATTATAATTATATGTATTTGAAAAATATCATAAATATTTTCCTGTTAAGTAGCTTTCAGTTTTTTTTTTAACAGTTTATGTTCCTGAACCATGTGTTATGGGCCAAAAAGTTAAAACATATCCTCAACTTAATGATTTGAATGGGGCTACTGAATATCACATTCAGTATCCCGAAGAAGATGTATTAGTTCTTCCGTGAGTATCTATCTAATAAATAATTTTAATCTTATGTTTTTTAACAATCTAAAGCTCAAAATAATTGTTTTAATTTGAATTTTTCATTCTTTAATTTTAAGAGCCTTATATTTTGGAGATCTAAAATTTCACCTTTATCAAGAACTTTTATTACAAAAAAGGCATTTGTTAATTTCTTGATAACTTGTTTAAAATAGAATTATTGTTATTTGCATGAAAATAAGGCTTTAAAATTCATTATTTTCCAGAAAAATACTTTAAATTCTGAAGTAAAATTTTATAAATAAGCAATTAAAAATAGTTTAATAGTGTGTTCTAGACGCACAAAATTCCAATAAATTTCTGTAAATTTTTCTAAAATCATTTAAAAAATAGCGTTATTAAAAAAACATTTTGAATTTATAAACTATCCAAAATTGAGGATACTGAGATATTTTTAATTAAATATTTGTTACTTGACTTATTTTCCAAGTTCTGTTACAAAATATCAAGTTACAATTGTTTGGATATAAAAGACTTTCTTTCACTTTTATTTTATTATTATTTTTATTTTATTTTACTGAGTTTTTGCATAACATATTTAACTTGATGTGTAAATAACTAATTAGGGACTCCATATGAAAGAATATTAGTTTGCCAATTTCTAACTCATCAGCATTTAAAATTGATTATAAAAGTAATTCATCCAAAGAAAATTTTCATAAATCTTAAGCAAGAAAAAATTTGTTAATTTTAGCTGACGATAGAGAAAATGAAAAAAAAAAATTCTTTACATTATGCATGCTTATTTAAACAGCTTCTCTAACAAGCTTTTACCTGTTTGAAAATGTTTTTCATTATCTTCTCTATTTATACACAGACTAGTTTTTACCGTTCTCAGATTGTTATTTATTAAAGGATTTATCAATATTTAAATTAGATTTTCATTCTAGAAATATTTAAGAATCTTGCAAATTTTATAATTTTTAAAATTACGAAATAAAATTAAACCTATTGTCAAAGATACAGTAGGGAACCGATTATCCGGAACAATCGGGACCATCGCTATTCCGGATAACTGATTTTTCTGGTTTTCTGAATCGCTACAAAAAGCTGTTTTTTTTATTGTTAAACCCAACTAAAAAAAAAAAAAATATTTGGAAATAATCTTAAAAAGAAGAAAAAACGATGAAGTAATACAGTAATGATTATTTCTAAAGTGATGGTATGGTAAACATATTTCAAAAAAGAAAGAAAAATCCTAAAATCTTATGAGTAAAAAAATTTTTTTAAAAAAAAATGTTGGGAAAATTCATTGAATTTATTTCCGGTTTTTTGGTTTCCTGGTTTTCTGATTTCCGGATAACGGGTTCTGTACTGTACTTTCATTTTGAATAGAATTTAAAAAGATAAGTTTTGTTGAAATTGTCTTGAAATTGCTTAAGTATTTCTTTGGACCATTAAAAGGAAAGACAAATTGGAATTTTCTCTGCTATTTTTATAGTTTTTTCTTTTACAAAATTTTAATTGAAGCATTACATTGTTGATTCTGTTATTTTTTCCTCTTTTTTTTTTTCTAAATGTGTTAAAGTAACAATTTTTTTTTTTCATTTATAAATTTACCCACTGCTAACTTTGTTAGTAAATAAAGTTTATTTTATTTATTCACAAAAAGGGATACTGGTGAGTCTTCCAGAGTTGTTTATACAGTCCAAGAATATAATCCTTTATTAGATTCTTCAAATATGACTATGGATGATTGGATTAGAATAGCAATGGATATTAAGGTATAGATTATATCCATTTTTTTCTTATTTTAAGTTTTGACAACAATTTTATTTGAACAATATTTTGCTTGGCAGTAAATATATTTCAAAAATCAAGAGACAATTTTTTAGTATTAAAGAAGTAAAAAACTCTTACTGACTAACTGAGTCTTATATTTTGAATATGATTAAATGTGTACTTAAAACTTTTAAACATATAGTAGGGGTGCACAACCTTTTTGAGTGAAGGGCCACATGCGCAGCAGATTGACTAATGAAGGGCCGCATGTCAAAGGGAACACCCAAAGTATTTTAGACAAACATATTCATAGCAATTTTAGATAGTAATTGTTATAAAAACATTGTTGTAACCACTAAATTCTTTTTCTAAGTTAACCTTGTAATATCTTAGCATAAAATTAAATACTTTTAAATGTTTAAAGTTAAAAACTTCTAAACTAAGAAAAAACTGAGCCTTCTAAGAAAAAACAGAATCAGTTAATCAGAAGAAAACTTAGATAAATTGAAATAATTAAAAAACTATGGGAAAATACATGTTTCTTAAAAGTCATATTACATAATGCATAAGTCCATTTTAACATAAATTTTAACTTTAAAAAATTTGTTCATAGAAAAAAATTTTAAAAAAATGTTCTAGTTATTAAAATAAATACAAGTTAAATACTTTGATTTAAAGAAAGTTTATAGGGTTAAAAATGATAAAAATTGAAACAAAACCCCATCTGCGGAAAATAAGATTTAGCATTTAGAAGGGGAATATACTTAAACTTTAAAACATTTATTTTAAATTAATGATAGGAAATAGGGGCAGAGAGAGGGAAGAAAGAAAGAAAGCATTAATCTTGAATAAACTATTTTCCGTAATAATAAAAAACTATTAAGATACTTGTTTAAAATTTTTTATGGCGAATATTTTTTTAACATGACACTTTCTATTTACAATTAATATACATATGCATAAACAATTAGTAACATTTACATTACTTAACGAAACTTATTTTGATTATATTTTTTACTGTTAAAATTTAATGATATACAAATCATTTCCCAGCGTACAATCATGAATGATATGAAATGGTGGAAGTATAGCATAAGAAAATGGTTAAAAAATTTTCTTAATGGTTATCCTGTAATTTGCAAAATTTTTGAATATTGGGATAATTTTATTCACTTGATCATGTGATTCACTTGATCATGCTTTTTCGAGCCATTAAATGAATTTGTTAAAAGACTGCTCTGTAATTTTGAACAGGCCAAATTTATTCTGGAAAACAGTCTTGGGACAGAAGCTGTTGTTGTGGGTAGTATTAAATTAGGGCAAAAAACTTAAGCACTTTTGGAATTTGTCCTAGATGGTGTTCTTCATTTCCATATTTTTAAATCACGTGAATACAAATAGCGATGTGTTATTTTATAATTGCCTAAATACTAATTGTTATGTGTGCTTTTTAAATTGCGCAAATATAAAACGCAATGTGTGATTTTCAAATTGCGTGAATACGAATTGAGATGTACAATTTTAAATTGCGAAAAGACTACTCACAGCACATGATTTTTAAAATGTGTGTATATGAATCGCGATATATGGTTTTTAAATCGCGTGAATATGAATCGCGATGGATGATTTTTAAATCTCGTTATTTTTAATGCGAAATGCGCTGCGCAATTTTAAGATCGCGTAAATACGAATTACGATGTGTGAATTTTAAATTACGCGAAGAATTAAAACGTATGATTTTTAAAACGTATAAATACGAATCTCGACATGTGATTTTTAAATCATGTAACAACAAAAAGAATAGGTTGAGTGTGTGATGCTAACTTGCACTTGTTCATGGGACAAAAGAAATATACACGTGTTTTGAATTATTTTTTAGCAAAGGGGAACGCGTTTAATAGAAATGTACACAACTTGTTTTTATTTTTCATTTTTATTCTTTTTAGGAAGGTATCGATTTTGCTAAAATACATAATTACTTTTTAAGTTCCAAAAAAAAATTAAAACAGTATCGAATTTTAAGAGTTGTAATATTGTGCTAAAATATCAGGATATTCTAAATTACAAGTAAAAAGACGTTCGAAAAACCTCTTATATTTATGTGAAAATCGACACAAATACAGCACATAAAAAGTAATTATTTTAATGCGCGATTCAAAACTCGCGTGCTGTCAAATTATATGAAAAATATAAATTTTTTTTAAATCACGGGTAAAAAGCGTAGTAATACCTACAAAGGAAATTATCAAAATACCTTTATATTTGCGGTGAAATTGGTGTAAATAAAACGCGTCAAAATTTTATGTATTTAAATGCGAAATTAAAGTATCAAAATAGCGTATAAAAAATATCGGACTTTCAAAATCTTGTAGAGATGTGTAACAATAATTGCCAAAATAACGATTGAAAAATAATTTGATTTGCAATAAAATTGGCACAAATAAACCACGTCAAAAAATGGTTATCTAAATGAGCGATTATTTAATCGCGATTCGTAATAATATCGTGCCAAAATATCAAAATTTTAAAAACCATGCGGAAATGCGTAGCAACAACTGCCGAAAAAGATTAGATTTTTCATGAAGTTTGCACAAATAAAGCGTTTCATAACTTTTTAAAAATCGCGATTTCAGAAAATACGTGAAAATGGGCAGCAATAACTACCGGAAAGTCATTGAATTTACGATAAAATCGGAACACTCGAAGAGAGTCAAAAGTAATAACTAAAATTAGAAATTCGTGTATCGTAATAATGATGTGTTCAAAATAATGGTATTTTCAAAACTATGCCTAAATCTGTAGAGGTAACCATCGAAAACTACATTGAGTGAAATTGGGTGCGTCAAAAACTTAAATGCGTAAATTTCAAATTTCCGAATTTTTTTTTATTTAAAAAAAAAATTTTTACTTTTTATTTTGTTCAGATTGCGGTAGCGGGCCGCACATTGAGTGTTGGCGGGCTGCATTTGGCCCGCGGGCCGCAGGTTGTGCACCCCTAACATATAGGATTTTTTGGGAAATTAAAGAAACTAGAATATGTGAGTAACTTGCTGTAAAAGCTGGTAATCAATGCTAGAGTAGTGATTACTTAAAAAAGACGGAGTGTTGTTGATTTATCTGTAAAATTTCTATTGTTACGGAGCAAAACCTAATATTCAAAATAATGGAGAGCGCAAAAAATAGGACAAGTTTTGTGTGATTTGCATCTTACCCCTTTAATTTTGAAAAGGTATCTAAAGTGATTCTGTTAGTTTAAATTTCTGGGTCTTATTTCTAATAATCCAATGGACCAATAATTTGAATCCTTTTTTAAATTCGTTTTTTAAAGATATGCCCGAAAAGTTATTATTTTATGATTAGAATAAAAATGCAAGTGAATTCGACAAAGAATCATTTGTGAAGGCTAGAAATTTTTTTTATGTGGGGGTTAAAATTTACTATTAAAACCGGTTAGAAATTGTTCCATACGTGATATTTTACATTGAATCGAATGAGACCAAAATTAAGTTGATGAGAAGTTTGGAAGTTACTAAGTATAAAACAGTAAGTTTTAAGGTATAAAGAAGTACAATTTTTGATTATACTGTTTTTATTGTACCAATTTTAGATATACTAGCTTTCTCCTAATTATTTCTGTATTCTACTATTTAGGAACCAACCCACACATAGTAGGTAAACTAAACAACTGAATTAAATTTAAGACATTCTAAATTTTCAGAATACATAAAATTCTGTCTAGAATAATTCCTAATATTCCTAAATATTTCTGTATTCTACTATTTAGGAACCAACCTATTGGATAAACTAAACAACTGAATTAAATTTAAGACATTCTAAATTTTCAGAATACGCAAAATTCTGTCTAAAATAATTTCTAATAGCCCTAAATATTTCTGTATTCTAATATTTAGGAACCAACCTATACAGTGGATAAACTGAACAAATGAATTAAATGTAAGACATTCTAAATTTTCAGAATTCACAAAATTCTGCCTAAAATAAAATGAACTCTTATTTCAAACAATGATTTAGGAATTAAAACAATATGCAGAGAAGAAGGGAAATAGGGGTCTCTGAGATGAACAAAGACAAAATGATCTATGTTATTGAGCAGATGATAAATTCTCTACTTCTTTATCCGTATGCTAATATGCATAATTATATTTTTTTTTTAATCTTTTAAAAGACAAATCAAATCATGAGAGTTATATTTTGGCTATTCAGGCTTTTAATTACAACTTATCGAACAGTGGCACCAAGGGAAATCCGTTGTGTTATTTGATACCTTTTCTCTGAAATTAATATCAAAAAAGAAAAAGTTTTTTTTTTTAATTTGTCTACCAGGCCAAATATAAATTTACTGCACTAATTCTTATTTTTCTTTTTCATATAACTAAGTATGGAAATGTATGCATCCCTAGATACATATCATATATTCTTTTACGTCCTGATTTATAATTTTTGGCATATTTTACATGCTATAGCATGTAAGCGGAATCACTGTATCTGTCTGGAAATAAAGATACTTTATTCCCAGATAAAATAATGCTGTTTTTTTTCTAAAAATATAAAACAATTATAAGCATTTTCAACACATACTCAAGGTATTTCTAAAGCTTATTGATTTAACGAGAAATTTTTTTTACGAACTCATATTTTTCTCTTGATTCATCCTGTGATTTTTTGAAGAGCAGTTTTTATTAATTATGGTGCATCTGTCTTTTTATAAGATACTAATATTGTTTCACTTATATTATAGACTTTACTATTTATTGCTATCATTTTTTTTTTTTTTTAAATTATCTCTAGTGGGTGCTTGGTATTTAATGCTTATTCAGCTTTAGATTAATGGTGACTAACTTGTTGAGGAGGTAAATGCAGGTAATGCACAATGTTTACCTCATTTCTACCATTTTTGTTGTTAGTCTTAAGAATTCTGAAGCCGTTACCTCCATCGCCTAATCCACAACTGGCTGAGGGATTATTTTTCTTCTATCAACGAAAAATTTTCCTATAATTCTATATGCTATATATTAATTTCTTTGGAATTTTATTTTATTAAAATGATGTTAGTTTTGGTTTTAAAAATTTTATTGATCCTTTTCATTTTCCTTAAATTAGGAAGCATATGAGGCTTTTAGTGGATTTGTTGTTTTACATGGAACAGACACAATGGCATATACTGCTTCTGCATTGTCATTTATGTTAGAAAATTTAGGAAAGACAGTAGTTATTACTGGCTCCCAGGTAAAATAAATAAATAAATAAAATGTAAGTTTGTAGTTATGGTAAAATTGCTATAAATGTTAAATGTCTTCAAGTTTAGAAAATTTGTTTAGGAATTTTTCTAAGCTAATATGTTGTGTATTACAATTTTTCTGAATTTGTAAAATAGCATTAAAAGATTACCTAAATTCTTTTGTAAATTAACTGTATGGGGAAATAATTAAGGGTTTTCATAGCGAATAGGTTTGTAGGTACATGTAACAAAATAAATTTTAAAATATCGAAATACAGTAGAGAACCATTTATCCGGTATCCAGATAACCGGGAAACCAGAAAACCGGGAAAAATTTTGATTGGTTTTCCCGCCATTTTAAACTAGAACGATTATGAAAAAAGCGGAAATTGTACTCATCCTTGAAGTTGAGTAGAGGAAAATGTAAGGAAGGGGAGAATTTTTCCCCCCGTTTACCCAGAGAAACGTCATTTCCTTTGTGACCTTGAAGGCAGGGAAGGGAGGAATGTTTTATTTTCTCCTTTAGGCCATCAATCAAGCTCAAGGGTGTGGCATGCTGATTTCGTTTTCTGTTAGATTTACGAGGGGGGTGGGGAAAATGCATTGCATGCATATCAGTGAACAGAAGATGAAAGAGAAAAATATATTTATCTATATGACATCGATTAATAAAAATAAAATCTTTTTCTTCTGAATAAATTCTCATTCTTTGGAAGTGCGGTATCATTTGCAAGTTTTTATTGATGTGGAATCACATCTGCTGTAATTAAATATCGTGTTTTTATCAACAAAAATAAATAAATAAAAGGAGAATTGTTTATTAATTTAAACATAGGATTATTTTATGAAGCAGATTGCAGTTTTGTTTTTCTGATTCCACTACGTTTGATATTTTTTTCTTTTCACGATAAATTTCGCACTCAATAAATTAATTCTTTTTATTCATAAATTTTATCATTAGGTTTTTTTTTTAAAATTCCGTCGATCTTGTCTTGTTTCGGGTTTTAATATTTATGCTAGTGCCTTTTTTAACTTTCGGTTCGATAATTTTCAAGAGTTTTTATTTAGATTAATAAGTTTTCCTTTTATTTTATCGTTTCCCCCATATAATTAGGTATAAAATACATTGCATTATTTAACCATTGGTTTTGTTTATATTAGTTAATTTAGGAATTGTAATTATTTTTAAAAATAAATACGGGAATTTTGTATTTTTTAAACTTGTTTTTCTTGTCTAAACTTGCAAATTTTTTTATTCTTTTAAATGTTATTTTTCTACCATTTCTTTTTTCTTTTTAAAGTTAGGAGTACCTTTCTTTTTTCTTTTACTTTATGCATTACACTTTCTCTTTGTAATTCGGGTTCGATAAAACATCGATTAACGACACTTTTTGGTCGATCCAGAAAACCGGGAAATTCAGGCATCCGGGATAGCGATAGTCCCGAGCATCCCGGATAATTGGATCTCTACTGTAATTATAATGTATTTTCAAATAGTGTATATATCTTCTAGTGAAAAGATGTGTTCTATTACTATGTGAGAAGAAATGTTTGTGACTGATTTAAGAAATTATTTATTATAAATTCCTGGGATACATCTCTAACAAAACATATTTGTTTATTTTTTAAACTTATGAATGTAACATTAAATTTATTTAACAAATAGTAATTTATTTTAGCAATTAATGTGCTTTCTTTAGATGTGTATGATAAATAGAATTTTAAAATTAAAAAATGCAGTTTTATTTATCATTATTTTGATTTATACCATATAAGAAACGCATAAATAATGTAGTATATGCATAACATGATATAAGAAATGATAGAAAAGAACAACAACTAATCCCCCTCTATAAGTTGTTCGCCTGTCTAGATTAACTGCTAAACCAATGCACCTCAAGTGGTCAGACTAAACAGGTTTTACTATAATTTCTTATGATTTTTACATGATTTTTGTTTAGTTTTATATTTTTTTGTAATTTATTTTAGCAATTAATGTGCTTTCTTTAGATGTGTATGATAAATAGAATTTTAAAATTAAAAAATGCAATTTTATTTATCATTATTTTGATTTATACCATATAAGAAACGCATAAATAATGTAGTATATGCATAACATGATATAAGAAATGATAGAAAAGAACAGCAACTAATTCCCCTCTATAAGTTGTTCGCCTGTCTAGATTAACTGCTAAACCAATGCACCTCAAGTGATCAGACTAAACAGGTTTTACTATAATTTATTTTGATTTTTACATGGTTTTTGTTTAGTTTTATATGATTATAAACATATTTTAGTACTCATAAATGATGTTGCTCACAAATTTTTAGATACCTCTCTATGAAGCTAGAAGTGATGGTCGTGATAATCTTATGAATGCACTTATCATTGCTGGAAATTATTGTATTCCTGAGGTAACTAATTGCAATATAGTTTTCAAGAATTATTATATTCCAATTATACAGAATATTGCAGATAGTTAAAATAATATGTATAATATTTTTATCAGTATTTAATGCATCTCTAATTTCTCCTCATATCTAATTTCTCCTCAAAAACATGCCCATTTTTTAAATTGAATTGTGTAGTTTTATTTCTGCTTTGAGGACCAAATGATAAGACTCGTTGCTCTCTCTTAGGATCTTCCAGCCAAAGAATATTTTGTGATCAATAGTGTATGAGGAATGAATTGTGTATATTTTGTTTTGAAATTTGTTAATTTGAAACATAAATTTTTATCTAAATTCAACAGGCAAGTGATAATTGTATATAATGTTTGGTCTTAGTATGGGAATTCATAAAAATTCCTTTGTTGTATTTTACAAACAAGCAACGATGCGGCAAGCTTATATTTTGGGAGGATGGAAATTTCCATTTAGCCAAACCAAGTTTATAATTTGACCAAATAATAACTTTGCACCTAGAAATATTCTTACATATTGCATTAAAGGAACATCAAGGGTAACTCTTAAATATTTTCTAGCAGATTAAGATACAAGTAAGTATTAGTTATAAATAATGTAGTTGTCACCTTTTCCTATTTTCCAGTGAGATTTTACTTTTATGTTTTTGTAACCAAAACTTATACTGCAATGTTTTTCTCTGTGTTTCATAAATATGATATAAAATGATCTTGCTTACCATTATACCTACCGTATTTTTCGGCGAAAGCGCCGCTTCGTCACAAGCGCTGCTTCGTCACAAGCGCCGCACCTCGATAAAAATGAATTTTTAAAAAGAAAAGTTATAGTAAGCGCCGCAATGGCGCTGAACCGCGTATATCAGCATCCTTTCAGAAGAGACCTTTAAATTAACATTTAGAATATCTGTATAATAAAAAATTACATTTTTTTATGCATTTCATAAAATAAAGTTTTAATTTCTAAATTATAATAAAAAATTTCTTTTTCAGCAAAAAAAAAAGCAACAAAAAAAGTTTTCTCTTTCAGCAAAAGAAAAAAAGAAAACAACAAAACTATATAAAATAAAGTTGTTCTTACTAGTTGGCACCGCGCCAAAAAACAGAAGAACAGCAAAAAGAATATTTATATGTTCAGTAGCTGAATTAAGGCTGAACTGATTACAGGAATCCGTAAAACAATGCAATAAGAAAAATAAAATAAAAATTTATTAAAAGAAAGATTTTAAAATAAAAAGATTTTAAAATTTATTACCGTTAACAATTTGAGGAAAAACTAATACATAATAACGAAACAGCTAATAATAACGAAATAACTAATAATAACAAGAGTAAGAAATAACTAAGCAGGCCCCAAAAAATTCTGAAGAAATGAGCGAACGGGAAATAAGTTTCACTTTCACAATCTTTGAGGGTGGAATTTTAGTGAGTAGAATGCCCTCTCCTTCAATGGAAATAACCCAATGTGACTCAATATTTAAAAGGGGTTGGGGAAAAGAAAAGGGTATGGGACCCCTAATCCAGCATTCCAAAATTTGGCACTTAATCTGATCTAATCTTTTTTTTAATTTTTTTTTTTAAGAAATTTATATTGATAAGACAAAAAAAATCAGCTATATTCTTTTTATTTGGAATTTTATTCTGTTGAAGTAACTTACTTTATTTTATCTTTTAAAAATAAAAAAGAAGCTTGAAAAAAAAAATAAATCTGTGTCAAAAGAAACATCTGTTTCTTAAGCAGTTTAAAATAAAGTGAAAAGTAAAAACACTTGCATTTCCACTGAGCAAAATAAAGAAATGGAAGTTAGAAAAAACTGATCAATCAATCTTGACAGCTGTGCTTGTGCTTTACCCCCAAATTTCCCTCTTCTGTTTGACCATAAATTGGCCACACCCAGTTGACATTGAAACTACCACGTGGACAACAAAATGAATTCTATCCCTTTTGCGGTTTTGTTGCTTGCTTGTTTTTTTTTTATCGTTATTAGTTTTTAGCTTGTTTTTTGTTGTTATTCATTGTTAGTTTCTTAGCATAAATTGTTAAAAAAAAATTTTTTTTTGGTAGTTCCCTGTTAGCTTTTTTTTTCTTCTTGCGAGGTAAGCGTCTTTTGTTAAAACAAAATGTTATCTAAAAGAAAAAACGAGAACTATGATCTCGCTCCAAAGAAGAAACGATTATTTCTTCTTCATAGGATTCTGATTATTTCTTCTTGATTATATTATATAAATTATTATTTTGATTAGTAAAATTTCTCTTAAGATGGGCCAGTTTTAAATTCACCCCACTCCATCATAATCTACAATCGAAATTTGACTAAATTTATTGGTTTTTCTGAAATTAACAGTGGAATTGAATTATAGTAATATTTGGGGGCCATATTGGAATTTCCGAAAGAGATCCGAAGTTCGGCATTTCGCCAGTCCCGCGAGTGTCGGGTTTAGGGTCCTATTCTTCCTTTTCTGTTCGCTTAAATTACTATTGCCAAGGCGTTAAATAGATTTCTAGCTTGCGATTTTTCCTTAAGCTGGGGGTGGATATAAGATGCATACCTTTTAAATTTTTTCCTTATGCGATGTTTTTTTTAAAATTATTATTTCGTTTATTTATTTTCTTACAGGCTGCTGCCGAAAGTTTGCTAAGAATTGGCGATGTTCTGCAGCAGATCGCAATACGGACGAATATTTCGTCGACTTAGTTATTAATTTTTTTTAATAGTCTTTTCTCTCAGAAAATTATTTCATCTTAAATAACTTTCCTTGACAAATTTTTTTGCTACAAAAAAATATTTCGTCGGAAGCGCCGCATGTAGGAAAAAAACAACATTTTTTTCGATAGTGACGCGGCTCTTCCGCCGAAAAATACGGTAATTAATTTAAACATACATATAAACTATCTGATAATCAGTGATTAATCTTAAGTTCTAAAGAAATTTCTGCTTACAGTGATTGCAATTTTTAGTTCATTAGCAGAATACCAGAAAAAAACTTTAGGAAAAGTGCAAGTGTTGGCAGTTTAGAAATGAAGTATGATTTTTGTAGCATAATATCAACAAACACACATATTTTTTAAAATCTAATCTAAGGGTCTTCAACCTTTTGCACCTGAGGACCACAGCAATAATTTGGAAAATTGTAGAGCCAGACCTGTAGTAGATAATTGTAAAAAAATTCAATAGCAGAAGAAAAATAGCAATTAGTTTTAGTATTATAAGGACTGAATTTTTAATTTTCTTAGAAATTTTTAAAGTTTAAGTTAAATATCACTCTTAGATCAAATTAAACTAATTGTTTCAACTATACAACAATTTGAAAAAGATTGTGTTTGCGAATTTTTTTGATGGATAATACAAAAAACTAATATTACGAGCTAATTTCTATCTTTCTATTTCGGAGGAAACTGGCTTGTTTAGATTCGAAAATGGGAACTCCAAAACGAGTGATTGACAAACAGGCGTTTTAATGGCAAGGAAGGGATTAAATTTGTTGAAGACAAAATTGTAAATTAGGTATCTAAAACTATACTTATGCATACTTTTTTTCATCGCTATTTAAAAAGTGAAATGTGTTAATACTCACTAATTTTAATTGTGTTTACTAAAAAAGTAAATATTGCATTTCGCACTGTTCATTTAGTTTTTTTCTGATCATTAAATAAATGGCTTGCTATCAAATACATTTAAAACTATTAGTAAGCTACCCTGGAAAGGTACAAAAAGCAACAAAAATCATAACTTTTAAATTCCTTTATTAAATCAAAGGCAGCCAGTTTCACCCACTGTTAAAGTTTAGTTGCTGCATGTAATTGGTTGGTGCTATGTAAGTTATGCACTAAAAAAAATATGGTCTACTAAGTGCAGCTGAGGACTTTTTTTATCATGACTAAGACAGTTTGAGGGGTTCAATACTAATATTGTTGGTGGTAGTGTAGTTTCTTTTAATGACAAAAAGGGTTTTTGCTGGTTCATTACTCTCTGAAATGCAATAGTTTGCAAATTATTTGCAATGCATGCACAATGAACCTGAAAAAAAAATCTCTATTGATTTGTGATAGATCATTTCACATGATCACACATTATTGGAAAAGGAGAAGAAAAAAAAGTGTAGTTGAAACCAGGAATGAGATTTTTCTGCTTTTTAGCGGATTTCCGCTTTTGTCTCTCAAATTTCAGCTTTTTTATCAAAAACTCCGATTTTTTTATTTTTTATAAATATTTCACTGTTTCTGAAAATTCAGTTGTTGAAATAAAATTATTATATTTATTGTCGATTTTCAAATATAAACAGAAAATTCAGTCTAGGTAGCTGCCAACTCTTACTCATTTTGACTTATTTTAGCTATTTTCTTCGCTTATACACGCAGAAAATAAATTTTCTGTAATTTTGCCCTCCCTCCAGGCAGGGCTAAAGAGAATACAAGGGCTAGTTCACTCCGCTCTTAGAGCTGAAGCTACGATTTCCCTCCTCATGACGTCACTGTGTCTACAGATCTCGGAGATCGCAAGCAAAGATATGATAGCTTTGCATCTTTCTCTTGTAAAAATAAGTTAGACTTTTTCTGGTTATTAACCTTCAAACTTTACGTAATTAACACATTATTTCCGTTCATAAACATAGTTCAAAAAAAACTTTCTTGGTTATTATATTAAAAAAATACCATTTTAAACTTATAAAAACGTTTTGCTAGTTGGTGAAAATGACACGATAAATACTTTATTTTAAAAAGTTCAGTTTTAACTTTAACTATTAAGAAAAATGAAGGCATATATCGACACTTTTTTTATCTACATATTCTTTTATAAAGATAAGTTAAGTTAAATTTAGAATCCCTGATTTTAAAATATGTCGTTAATAGCAATTTGTTCATACTTAATCATTAGGAAACATCAACCTTAAACGCTACTGAAACAAAATAATAATTTAGGTTCATAATGACATCAGAAATTTTACAATTGTTTATAGGCATTTAAATTTACGATGATATAATATATAGATATTTAAATTGAAGAGAATATAATTTTTAAAAAAAATCATAAATATTTAGAATAACTACATTAAAAAATATGTTATGAAATTAGGAAAATTTCAACTATATACTATATATTTTATTTATACTTTTTACTTACATTTTAATTTTCTTTGACTTTATCTATTTTTTAATTCTTTTCACCTGCCTTTCTTTATGAAGTAGCGAGGCGGTTTCTATTTAGATAATGAATTTTTATAAAAGTTCTTTACGACAGAATAAACGTATTGCGGTTTTATATTAACTGTGTCATTTCGGAATCCATTCTTTACATAGTTGTTCATTTACTTTAGGGAACACGCGAAAAATTATGCTTTTTCCTTTTGTTTTTATATCAGAATTTTTGCAAGTTGCAATCGCGCAAACTGGCATTTCGATAATAGTTTTAAATTCTTGTAAATTCACTGCAAAAACTGAGGAAAGTCATTATAGAAAATAACAAATGTCTTAGAATATCTCGCAAAAAGAAATGATCCAATGTTAGTTAGAGCTAGTAAGGCCAAACGCTCCGTTCTTGAAGTAAAAGTGCGAGCTTTGCGCCAAAGTGACGTCACTAGAGTGACGTCGGAGGATCGGCGCGGCAAGAGATACTTCAAAGGAGTGAACCAGCCCTTCTATTCTCTTTAGCCCTGCCCTCCAGGTAGCTCATATTTTCGTAACTCAGGCATCGCTGCTTCGTGTTTGCCGCCGCGAAAGCAAACGAAATAATAATAATTAAAAAAATAGCGGTGGATTTGCGGTAAAAATATTTATTTGCTGATTCTATTTATCTTTTACATTTTTGTTTATTATGGCTAAACAAAAACCATACAAACAAGCTATATAGAAATCTCTAACCCAGAATTTGCTAATATCTTGATTCTTATTCACGAGATTTTAATATCAAACATTGATGTTCACATTTACCTGATTTAAAATTTTGCTCGTTGTGATTCCTTTCAGGTGATTTAAATGTCATACATTGCTATTCTTATTTACGAGACTTAAAAATCCAATAGCGCAATTTCTATTTCGCATTTTTGAAACCCTATGAAGCGATTCATATTCATGAGAATTTAAAATCCAATGTCGGGATTTGTTTATGCGGTTGTAATATCAAACTTCGATTTTCGTATTTATAAGTGATTTTAAAAGTAGACATTGTGGGATTTGTATTCACGCGATTTAAAAATTATGCATCATGGTTCATATTCACACGATTTAAAAGTTATGCAGCGTGATTCGTATCGTATTTAAGCTCTCAAAAAATTATGCATCATGATTTATATTTTCGGATTTTTGAAATCCAATATAGAGTTTCATATTCATGTGATTTAAAAGCCACGTATCGGGATTCATATTCTCTCAATTTAAAATCAAATATTGCGATAATTATTCACACAATTTTAATATGCATATGATTTATATTCATACAATTTTAAAATTAATCATCGGGATTTATAATCACATGGTTTAAAAATCGCACTTTTTTGTCAAATTTTTGGATATCATAGCTTCTACATATTATATATTTTGGATTTCCTCTTTTTTACTTTCGGACTACTCTCATCCCCGTGAAACAGATTCAGATAATTAAAGTTCGACTGCACCTGTAAAAAATTATTGTGTATACTTTAGTTTCTTTGATTTTTTTTTAAGTTTGTTATTATAATCTTTAATTAATTTAAGAAATTCTTGATAAAAAATGCATTCTATTATTAAGAAATTTTAAGTGAAAAAATCTTTAAAAAAGAACTTAACTTTAAAAAACAAATTAACTTATACTTTCACTTTGTTACTGTTGCAATTTTAATTTATAAAATATGTTACTCTATAAAAAATTTCTTTTTGGTATCTATTCAAACTGGTTGAGATGAGATTTTTATTTAACTAGAATTGTAAAGTGTTGTCAGAACAGAATGTACTTAAACGGAAATTAAGTCTGAACTAAAATTAGAAATTCTACCACTGAACGGGGACAATCTTCATCCATAATTTTTTAAAGCTTAAACTTTGACTGATACATAGAACTTAGTCCTCCCCCTAAGAAAATATTCAATGCATGTCAATTTTAATTGTTATCAAATCTTAAATGCTTAGTTATGCTTTGAGTGAAAAGCATGGAAAGTATCTCAAATTAAAAATATTTTTAAGATAAAAGACTGGGTTGGCTGTTCAATGCCAATTCAAAAATATGTTAAAATATAAAAGACTCAACTTATTCAATGATTGTATGAATTTCTTTTGATCACAAAGATTCTTAACTATTTATATATGTCTTTTCAGGTAACAATTTTATTCAATAACAAACTGTTTAGAGGAAACAGAACAAGTAAAATTAGTACATCTAGTCTTGATGCCTTTAGTTCTCCTAATTTACCTCCTCTTGCCAAAATGGGAATTGGAATTCATGGTATATATCATTATAATTTTTTATGTTTGCTAAACTATTTCTATTAATACTAAACTATAAGAAATTTTTCTAATTTCTGTAAAAATTGTCTTATCAGTTATCAGTGTTAAATTTTATGCTGTGAATTACAATGATGATACTAAAAGTTATTATTGCCATTTTCATTACATTTTTGTGTGAAAATACTTCTGTTTTTATAAATGTATAAAGATGTTATAAAGTTCCTTTTAGTTTTTGAAAATGTGTTGTTGATGTTAAAATTATTAACAAAAATTACAAACTTCTTTTTAGGCATCATAATATATAAAAACACTAAAAATGTAGGTTTTGAATTTGGCAAAGAAATTATTTTCCATCTTCAGAACATTCTAAAATACTTTAAAATGGTTTAAATGAGATTAGGTTTCAACTACAGTTCAAATTGCGTTCTTGGCATTTATGAAAATGAAAAATTTTAGTTCAAAAATTGAAAAGTTCTTTAAGAGATGGCTCTATGACACAAGTGGTAATTATTTGCATACATAGAAAATGTGAAACTTCATATGTGTAACAGTGCATACATAATAGGAATAAATTGGTTCAAGTTAAGAAATAAATCGATAAAAAAAACATTAAGTGTATAGGACTCTTTTTTTCCTTTGAGGCATTGAAAAATTCAGAAATTTGAAGTTTAAGTTAACAAGGTTTGACTGTATATATACAAGTGATTCTAATAGGCTTTGGAAACTAAGAGTCTTTAGAACTTGTGTCTTCCATATTTCTGGTCCTTTTTTACTAAATTGGGGTTCCTATTTATAATAATGTAAATCAACACATTAAATATATATCTAAAAAGTAAATATTTTATGATTAGGAAAAGAAGTAGTAATGTAACAAAGTAAAAAATATTGTAACATTATTTCATCAAAAATTTAATAATATTATTTTTGCCCTCACTTTAATTTTAAATTTTCTAGAACAAATCGTACTGTAAAAAATTCGAAAAGTTAAAAATCGTGTAATGTAATATACAGGATGCATAGCGTTTTTAAAAAGTGCTTAAAGGTGATTATTTCAAATTTCCTTTTTATAGGCCCTTAAAGGTGCTTTTAAAAAGTGCTTAATTTTCCCTTTTCCAAAGTAACATATTTCTTCTTTACCATGTCAATTTTAGCCACAAATTATGTGAAACGTGTGGTTTTCACATTGCTCTATTCAACGTTTTTACAATTCATTCACCCACAATTAATTACGGCATACCGTCGGTCCGTAGCATATGAAAGTACCAATCATTTTATGATGTTTGATGAAATACTTGAGGATTTGCATGTGTGTTATACTGACCTGGATTCAGTAGGAAGGATTCTTGCACTCTCGTGTGCAACTCTGCTGAATTTTGCAAGAGACTCTTAGTTTCAGGTTTTATTTTCTGCCCTCTGAAATCAAACTGCAAAATCTCTCGGGGACCAACTAAACATTGCCAGTTTTATTCCCTATTAGAAAACGAAAATATTATTTTCCTTCTTAATGTCATCATTAGTGAAGTGCCATTGTATTCATCATTGGCAAGCTAATGGCCTTCTCATGCTCTTCTAATTATTGATCAGTACTGTATTCCTTTAACTTAACTTGGGGATTATTCACCAATTACGTATTTTCATGTGGGTCCTCAGATCAGTTAAGAATTCGAAAGCTTCATTCCCTCAAAATTTCCACCCCCTTTTATTTAATAAACATAGGAATTAATTGCAATTTTTAATAGTATGAATTCTCACCTGAGGGACTGTCCACTAATTGCATAAAAAATGTATACTTTTGTTGTACTTTATTATTTTTTCTTACTTATTATAGTTACTTTTAAAATCTCTTAATTTGTTTTATGAAAAAGCTTGACAATATTTAGATGCAAGATTTTAAAAAAGTATGAAGTAAAGAGCTTTCACTATTTTAAGTTAAAAAAAAATCTTATGTTATTTAGATTTGTCATTCCGAAAATATTTAATGATTTGATTTAAAAACAATTGAAATAAAACTTCAATTATCTCAGATTTGTTAAATAATATGAGTGTAGGAACCATATAATAATTTACCTCTAACAAAAATGTTTAGCTTCAATACTCATTGTACTTACATTTCAAAATCATTTGAATTTTTCTTATTATTTTATTAAAGAAATAATGAACCAAGTAACAAATGTTAACACAAATTTAATAGGGCCATTCAGTATGATTAATATTAATCTTGTTAATGTTTTATTGAATGTGCTTTTATAAATAACCTTTATTTATATCTAAAAAATACATCCGATAACCAATTTAAATAATAGTTCAATTAATTATAATTTTGAAATTTTTTTTTGTATAATTAAATAAAATTATTGTGAATTTAAAAAATAAAATGAGCCACTCAATATTGAATATAGAGTCTGACCTCTATTTAACGAAGTCTCTAAATTGTGATAAAAAGTTCGTTATATGGAAAATTCATTAAATAGAAAATCTCCAGTTGAAATACTTAAACAACACGAAACAGATTTAAAATTCTTTAACACTAGAGATAATTAAAATAGCAATTGATACACCTTTATTTTGTAAATTATTATCTATTATCCAATTGTTTCAAATGATTTTAACATTTTATCATATGAAGGTTTGGTGATTTCTTCATCATTTCCATCTTCATCTTCATCACAATTTATTCCTTACTGTTTTTATTTTCAACACTGTCCAAAATATCTGATTCGGTTAATGTTTCTGTGTTTTCAGCTTCAGAATCAATAAAAAGACAATCATTAATCAGTACATCATCATTAATTTCGTGGTTCTCTCTTAGCTGTACCCAATTTTTTTTTAAATTTTTCTGAAAGAATATCAACCTCCTTCTCCACACTTTCTAAATTTTTTGTACTGACTAAGAATTTAGACTGACTTATGAACTAGACTGACTTATGAACTAGACTGACACTGACTATGAATCCAGCTTCAGCAAAACTGTTATGAATAGTATGATCTGTAACATCATAGTTCCATGCTTTAGAAATTTCTGTTATGCTTTCTTGTAAATTGACTTTTGACTTGGATTCCTGTATGATATGCAAACAAAAAGCGAAAGGGATTTTACCGCTTTCTCTCAAAGTTAAGCAGCTGCGAAAATCAATTAAGGTATCATTTCCCTCATAGAATGCGTTAACAAGTTTGAAATGTTTTGGGAAATAAGGAAAGTGTATCTTAAAAAAAGGTTCGTTAAATAGAAAATTCACTTCACCATTTGGTAGTTATTTTACGAAGAAATTTCCAAAATGTTCTTAAGTTAACAAGTTTGTTACAAGTTTGAAATGTTTTGGGAAATAAGGAAAGTGTATCTTAAAAAAAGGTTCGTTAAATAGAAAATTCACTTCACCATTTGGTAGTTATTTTACGAAGAAATTTCCAAAATGTTCTTGGTTCCTTGAAAAAAATCGCAAAATGCAAGTTCGTTAAATGGAAGTATTTAAAATTCTGCATAAATTGTTTTTATGGTGATTAATATAATCAAGAAAAAGAGTTCTTTGTCAGAAACTAGTTCTTTTATCATGATCATTAAAAGTATTTTGCATTTTGTTAATGTGTATATGAAGAATTTTCAACAAGAGGAAGAAAAAACTTTTATTAGTGTGCATATCCTGATTATGATATTTTTTTAAAGTGCTTAAAAATATTTTTTGAGTGCTTAAAAGGTGTTTTTTTGTTGTTGAAAAGTTTAGCTATGCACTCTGATACAGTGTTTACAATTTTACTATAGCAGCCACTACATCAATATTAAAATGCTTAAAAGCATAAGAACTTTTTTAATTAAAATCCTTTTTTTTTGCTAATTAATGTGGAAATATCCAGGATGCGTTAAAAAATCTTGTGCAACTGAATGTTTAAAAAAAAAAAGATATTTGTTTCCCAATTAAGTTTTTTTTATGAAGTCCTTCATTTTAGCATTTTTTTATATTTTTTCTAGTTTAATTTATACTCTTACATTCTTAACTTTATATTTATTTTCAGTCTATTTCAAAATTTCATCATAGGACAATTTTTTTTACCATTTGTGTATGCATGTATAAGTACATTTCTGTGTGTATGCAAATATGTATACACGCATGTCATATAATGACTATTTTAATATACTTTTGTTATGCATTACCTTCTCTTACAGTGGAATGGAGAAATATTTTCCGCCCATCAAGTATTGAAAAGTTCAGTGTGCACAATGTATTAAATCGAAATGTTGGATTGTTGAGATTATTTCCTAGCATAACTGTTGAAGTGGTTTGTAACTAGTATATTTTTTATGAATTTGTATTTATATCCATATTGCCTGTGATTTTTCATTTTACTGTTCTTTATACTTTTTAGAAACTTATTTTAAAACATATTTGATGGTGTACGATTTTATTTTATAGATTTTATTCCATTACTTCCATCAAAGTAAAATAAGCTCGAAACCTATTCTATTATAATGTACAGTGTGTAAAATTATTATTTAACAACAATTTAATTCAACCCGAATCTAAACAACAAATTGCCAGTTAAAATTGACTTTCCAAAAGGCAATTCTGAAATTCTTATCTTAAAAACTAATATCATTGTTAAAAAATAGGTAATCCAATCCATTTCAAACATTATTTTTGTTTTTATTTAACAAAAATCAATTTTTATAAGTATACTCATTTGTGAATGATCCCATCTATCTCATTTTTTTATGATCTCTGATAAATTTACAGCAAACTAGAAAAAAGAATAATGAAAATTAATAACCAAATGTAAATTGTTATCCATTGTACTGGACTTTACTTTTAATATACTAATCTTAATTTCTATGTATTTTGATGTAAATATAACTGATCTAAAATCAGCAAAATTCTAAAATATGCAAATAGTCTGATCTAAAGCTATGTAAATTTCTGAGAGTCTACTGTACTGAGATGCAATCCTAATGCATTAAGGGTTAACCTTTACTTATGCTAATTAATTTGTGTGGATGTTTAAGTTACAAAATTGTATTTTACCTTGATAAAAATTTTGTTATTCAAGTAATTGAAATTTTGTCCCTCAAAATATCAAGTTTACCTTCAATTTGGAAAATATGATCCCTGTTGTATAGTGAGAAAAGCAGTCAAAATTTTGAACCCCTTAATTGTAATTTTTTTTTGGATATTTCACCATATAATTTAAGCTAATAAAAAAAAAATTGCACACAATCTGTGTAACTTTTCTAAAATATTTTAATTAAAAAAAATTTAAATTCATTATTTTTTTAGTATTTTGTTTAATAATGATTGAATTGTAAGGGATATCACTTAAAAATATTTTTTGATGAAATTCAAAGTTTGAATAAAATTGGTTGTCAAGCTTACTGAGTAATAAAAATTATATATGTTGGATTTTTAATATTTGGAAAACTGTTTTTAAAATTCTATTCAAACGTTAAACTTTTTTTTATTTAAAATGAGAAAATTTGTTTTCGAAATTTTTATTTTTTTCTGTTATTATTAACGTATTTTAAAATTGTAAAATAATCTTTACATGGAATTTTTTAATAAACATGCTTAAAAGTTGTGTGTAATTTTTTTAAAATTATTTAAATAATTGCAGAGACATGTCCATGCATGCAAAGATTAGTATTAAGTGCCTTAAACTTTCAACTCGTTTTTCTGACTGCATTAGTGAAACTATATTTTCAAGAATACAGCTTACAACCTATTTTTTGATCGTGAAAATTTTGAATTAGTTGGAAAAAACATTATGATCAGACAAAGAAAGTAGGTTTTCATGTCTATTTAATATTGCATGTTAGTATATGAAGCTCTGATCATTACGGCAAAAGTATTCAACTGTTTGTTTTCTTTTTCACACTGTACATATGGAACCAAAATTTAGTTTTTGTCTTGTTATGTGTAAAACTAAATAACAAAGTGTTAAGTTTAAAGCAGAACATTGGCATAGAAATGTTGCTAAGACCTTACGAAAGGACATTGAAACACTTATCTGAAAGGCATTACAGTAGAGCGCCGATTATCCGAACGTCCAATTATCCAAACTATGTCTAAATTCTTTTTTTTTTTTTTTTTTTTTTTAAAGTTTAAAATATTTTTTAAGATCTTGACAATTTTTCTAAATTAATTAGAATAAATAATATCCCCTACATCCGAATAACATATTTAATTTACAACCTTTTTAGCAGTTTTCTTATAGCAGCCATACATACATGTATGGTGATACAGTTAAACCTACCTACCCCTTTACAACTGAAAATTATCTTCCAAGAATGCGAGCTTCATTTTGATAGTCTACAATGGTTGGAATGCAGAAGGAGTTTATGAATAGATAAGTGCTGAAGTTTAATAATTGGGGAATGGGTAGTTGTCACTTATGTTTAATGATTAGTGATTACAGTGCTTGGAATAATAAATCTTGGAATAAAATTCTTAACAGAAAAACTGAAGTTTCTGAACCAGTCGATCTTTCGGATGACAATGATGAAATAGTTGATTTTTAATGAAAATCGGAACTCCACAGACGAAGATGAAGAAGTAAGTGATCAAGTTCAAGATAGAAGCATGCAATTCATTAGATATTGCAATGAATTGGCTAGAACGTCAAAATGATGTTGATCCAGTTCAATTTTTTTTATTTAAAAAGAATAAGGGATATATGGCTTCTAAAAAAAAAAAACGCATCTTCTTTGAAACGAAATCTTTGCTGGATTTCTTTTTCAATGAAAAATATGGTAAAATCAGTAATTGACAAAAAAATTATAAAAAACTGAAAAAGTTTTAAAAAAAGTTAATAAAAAATATTTAAAAATTAAAGAAAAAAAAACTTTTAAACACGCCAAAGCTATTTTAGATAATACTACCAGTCCTAAGCCTACAAAAGGTGCGAAGGGAAGTTTGTGCATAAATAATAATCATGTACACTAGATTTTAAACAGTTTTCCAATTATCCGAACTTTTCATTATCCGAACCATGTTCGGTCCCGAGCAGTTCGGATAATTGGCGCTCTACTGTAATTACAAATTAATTTTTAAAAAAACATGAAAACTTGACTAGCATTTCTACTATATAATGAGAATATCCACTTGATGAATTTGAAAATTTACAAGGAATCTAATAAGACAGATTTTTAGTTTTTGTAACCTTATGTTTCTCGCAATGTTTATTATTGGAAATATAAGATTGTGAGATATTAAAAATTATTGTTGTATAACAATAAAATTTTTGTATTGTTGAAAGAATCTAAGAACACAGATTTTTATTTTTTATGGAATGCTATCTTATGTTTGATGTAATGTTTGTTATTGGAAATATAAAATTGTAAGATATTAAAAAAAAATTCTTGCATAACAATGGAAAATATTTTAACAAATGCATTCTTTTGTATTCAAAGATACTTAATTAATTTCTGTTTACAAAACTATTAACTGTTCCATTTTTAATTTTGTGAAAAACCTCCAAAAACGTATTACTAATTATAATAATCTTAATTTTTTTAACCTTCCAAGAGACTTGTGGACAAAATTGTACCAGGCTATGTCACACTTTAATTTTCTATTGAATAGCATGACAAATGCCAGTGTATGGGTTCATTAAAACCCCTACCTTAAAAGTGGAAAAAAAGCTGGAAGTAACATTCAAAGGATTTTTCAGATACACACACAAAAGATGAAATTTAAAATGGCAGTATAATAAATAAATGATTTTAATGGAAATATAACTAAGTGTAAGTAATCAAGAAGAGTATAATTTGCATGAAAAGTATTGCACAAAGAATCTAAGGTACTAATATCTTAATTTATATTTACTGGAACTATTATTAACCTGTGTTTTAAATTTAGTAGCTGCATTTTATATTTTGTGCTGATAAATATATTTTTTATTGCTGTATTTTGCTTTATTAAAAATGCTATGCTTTGGCTTTTAAATTTTAAAGCTTCAAATTACTTTTTCATTATCTTAGGTTAGGGCATTTTTAAGTCCACCTATAGAAGGAGTTGTGTTGCAGACTTATGGTGCTGGAAATGGTCCCTCACAAAGGAAGGACCTTTTTGATGAACTAAAACGGGCTCATAGAAGAGGTGTGATTATTGTTAATTGTACTCAATGTTCATTAGGTCAAGTGGATCCATCATATGAAACTGGAAGTGTGTGTATTGTTATGTTTTAATGAAAGAGTTCTCTTTTTGCCTCTTACTGCTTTTGTTATTTCTTAAAAATTTGCTATTCAGATATGATTTAAATTTCATTACTATGTTTGAGCTTGCTTATCTTTTTTTTTCTCTTTTGTGATTTTTAACTAGCTGTGCTTAACTAGCTTTCCTACTCTTTGTCTTGACAAAATCAATATTCTGTTATTATTGAAACTATTTTTAGACTTTCCATCTTTTAAAGAAAATGAATAAAACAGTGGCTGGTTAATCTAAAGATAAGTGCATGATTAAAAACCCTTAAATGTTTTTAATTAATAAACTCTACATGATTAAAGCAAATGATTAGGAAAGAATTTATTTTTCTTCATAAACTTAATATTTGTAAACTTTTTAATAAAGAAAATATAAGTTTAAAAAAATTACTTACACATGGAATTGCAAGTTTTCTTCTAAGTATTTGGGATGCAAAATGTTAATAACTTCAACTGAAAAAAAAAACTTAATTTGTATACTTCACCATTTCTTGTCGACATGTTTTGTAATTTCTAATAACTAAAACTTTTTATAATTTTCTTTTCCTGCATGTGTAGAATATATTCAGAAATTAAAAAGAACTCTTGTATTTTTGAAAGTTATTATGTAATTTAGCCCTAATTAATCAGTGTTATTCTGACAAAAAGCATTAAATTTATCAACTATGAATTGAAAACATATAAATAGTTTATTTTTGTTTTTTGAACTTTTTATGTGTTTTAATAGAAAAGGGAATTGCTTTGTGATTTTTAGATGTATCAATAATTTGTTACCCTTATTTTTACAGTTGTACCCATATTTTACTATTATTTAGATAGTCAAAAAATTAATAAGATTAAATACGCTTTTAGTTGTGTTTTTATGGAATCTTTAGCATTAAAAATGATTTCATTATTTCTATAAAATCAATGTTATTGTACTCTTAGCATTTTTTGCTGAAAATCATAGAAAAGTAACACCAATGCATTATTTTTAGCTCATTGACTTTCTGAATTCAGATTCTCAGTAAGTTATGTTATGAATGCCTATGGGAACATCTTAAATTCCAAATTAATTGGGTCGAAATTATTTTCGAATAAATCAGACTTTTCTTTATTTTTTAAGGCTGTCAGTTATTCTTATTATAAGTTTTTTTTTTTAGTTTTTATAAGTCATGGCTTTTTTTGACAATTTTTAAGTTTTAGTAATAAGTTTGAATTACTTTTAATTAATACAAACTGTAATAAACTATGCATTAAGAGAAAGCTATGCACTAGAGAAAAAGTTTTTTTCTGTAATAAATGCTTTTTAATCCTTATTAGCAAAACCTATGTATTCTGAAATATCTTTAAATTTATTCATTTTTAGCTGAAAATTGAAAACCCAGAACACTTTTACTTTCATTACATTTTATGTTCTTTAAATTCTCATGAATCTCTGGATAGTTTTCTCAATTGTATTTCAAACTTTAACATTTATTAAACATCAGAATGTATTTTTGAAAATGTGTTTAAACTTAAGTACATGTCAAAGGCTCAAATAAAAAAATATTTTGTAACTCAATTCCACACATTTCACCACTTTTTTTAATGTCTTTTGAAATCATAAAAAATTAGTTTATAAAAATGTTGCATTAAGCGAAAAATTAATGATTAATAGTTGATATTTCAGTATAGGATATATAAGTGATCAAGACCTGAAAATATTATATAGATTTCTCAACTACTCTTAATTTTTAAATTGGTGAAAATTGGATATTTTCAAACTTTTATGTGTATTTGTGGAGCAAAGACTTAAGTATATATGATGCAAATATTTAAAATCGGAAGTTAAATTAATTTATGAAGGGAATTTATGAATTTTTTATTGTTTAACTTCTAAATTTATTTCAATAGCAGTAATGTAACAATTTCCATTTTTGAATTCTTATAGGCTATTTCTTTTTCAAAGGGTAAGTGTTTTGTTTCTGTATAGATCTTGTGCTGGTTTTTATATATACGATCCATTAGACATTGAGGTTTATGGTTTATTTTGTTTCCCAAAATTCTTCTTTATAATATTTAATTATCTTCTTTTTTGCATTGAACAAAGAATTTGATGATTTTTTATTCAATGCAAGAGGCAATATATCTTAATTCCTTATTCGTTTGAAGTAAAACTTAATAAATGATTTCATTGGAGATGCACCAAGTCCTAAAATTTTGCCGAGTCTGGGTATCTAGTACTCAGTGAAAATTAAATCTTTTTTATCCAGCTGGTTCCAAGTATTATACCAACTTTGCAAAACAGTGTAAAAATTGTATGATTTTCTTCCTAACAAATGTTTGACAAGATATAGTTTTAAGGAATTTTTATTACAAGCCTAAAACAGATAAGTTTTTTTATATTTAGATATATTTTAAATTATGTTTAAAAGAATTGTTTCTAAAAAATTATGGGAATAATAGTTGGATGTAAAATGATTTACACAAAACTTTGCTATAGAGATATTTGCTAGTAGTGGACTTTATTATTTACAAATTTTTTACCTGTTTTATTTAGTTTCAATACCATATATTATTATAGCTTCTGTTAAATGTAGGGTATTTTAACAATGTAGCATATTTCAAAAGTTTTTTTAAAATTTTATTTATTAGGATTTTATAAACTTAAAATAAGTTTTTATGTAATATCCTGTTTTTAATTTTATATTTGTTTAGCTACATTACTTTAGTAAAAATAGCTCACAACATTAGATTTTTGAAATAGCATTTCCTCCTAAGTGGATATCGTGTCCATGAAACCAAAATAAACTTTTGGCACCAAATTAAACTATTCCACTTTTGCATTGATTTAAATCAAAAATATATCATGCCCAAACCAGTAATTTCATGTTAAGATTATTAAGAAACTGGTGGAATATATATATAGGTTTAAAAAATCTATTATGTATGTAAACAATATTGTGGTTATTCTAAATCTGAATATAGCTGGGGTGTCTATCTTAAATGAGTATTACCTGACAGTAGATATAATATAAAATTTGCCGGTTACGGATACCAGGTACTGGAATTCATTTTCTGGCTCCAGGTAAAGTCAGAATACCAAGATATTGCCAGGTACCCCATACATCCTTAATAATTATATTTAATTTTTTCAATATAAATATGTGTATAGATCTTACATGAGAAAATATGTGTATAAATCTTTTAAAATAAAGTTAGTTCATATTTTAAAATATTGGTAGCTAATTACACAACATAAAAGAAATGAACATGTATATAAAATTTAATAATCTGCTTAAAGCATGATATAGTGTTAATAAATTCTTAATATTAAAATATATTTAGTCAATGGTTGTTGAGAACTGTCTCTTTTTCTAAATTTAGTTAAAATAATTTGTTTTCTGAATAAATTAAAGCAATTATCAATCATATGCAGCAATCTAAAACAATTTTTTTAAATATGCATTTTAGTTTCTTACTTTTTACTAGAAAGATTTTATTTTTAAGTTTGCAAGTTGAGTATGTACTTACAATTTAAAATCTAAAAACCTAACATTAAGTTTTTAGCCTATCAATGCTAGTTTTACATTGAGAGAAAAAATATCCTGAATAACTTTTGTAATTATCAGATTTTTGTACACTAATCGACAAGTTTAATGCTTTAACGGGTTGACTTTAAATATATTATTTAATTAGTGTTAACTATTAAGTTCTGTAATTAGGCATAAAAAATATTTTTTTTCTCAATAAGCTTACTTTTTTTCAATGGATTTAATTTTATAACCAACAAAATATGGGGAGCAGCCACAATTGTAATATGGAAAAAATGGTCCTAATAGTTTAATCAGGAGAGCGGTTGAATGTTAGGGCCCCTTAATGTTAATTTTGCATTTTGGATATTTTGCCTGGTCTCCAGAACTTTTAAGCTATTCAAAAACATTTTACCCACCATTATAAAATTTGTTTCCATGGATAATTTCTTGTAAAATAGAGAGTTTAATAATTAATAATTATTTCATTTAATAATGGTTGAAAATATTTTGAGTTGTAAGGTTTGCAAATTTTCACACCATAAAGACACATTATACCTGATAAGATAATTTACTATTCATTTTTTTTTACTATTATTAGGGAAAATAACAATAAATAATCATTAAAAATTATTTTTACGAAAGTTTGTTTTTGGATTTGGAATTTTATATTTGTGTGCAAAAAGTGATCAATTCACTGTAAAAGTTCCACAGGTATGGTGAAATGTCAAAAGCGTGAAACTAGTAGTAAAAGCCAGAAACTTTTGTCCATCTTCTTCTTCAGCACGACAGCCCCTTACAGGCCTTGGCTACCTCAACCGCGCGTAGCCTCCAACGCCTCCTATCCATGGCGACTTTTTTCCAGTTGCTAATCTTTATTACCTTGAGATCTTTAGTAGTGTCATCCAGCCATCTAGTTGGAGGTCTTCCTCTGGCCCGAGATCCAGAAGGACTTTTAAAGGTGGCGATTCGTACTGCATTGTTTTCTGGACCTCTCCAGATATGGCCAAGCCATCTTAATCAATTCCTTCGGATGACCTGCCCTATTTGTGGCTGTACATAGAGTCTATATAATTCAAAGTTGTATCTGATTTGCCAACAGTCTCTTTCCTATACTGGGCCAAAAATATTTCTAAGGATTTTCCTTTCTAAAAAACCAAGAGTACGCTGAGTGTCTGCGTTTAGTGTCCATGTTTCACTTGCATAGAGCAATACAGATAGAGTAAGAGTCTTATAAATTTTAATTTTGGTTTTTCGACTGATTAGGCTTGATCTTAATTGCTTTCTTAGTCCAAAGAAACACTTGTTTGCCATTTTACACTTATGTCAACTCTGCCAAATTTTACTGATTGTGGCGTAACCAAAAATTCAAATCTAGTGAGAAATAGAAATGCAGTGAAACCTCATGTTACAGTCACTCCTACAAAATGGATTACTTTAAATTCTTACAAAAAAAATGCAATGTTAATTGTTTGCCTCATCCACCACTAAAAATATTGTTAAGTTATTTCACTACTAAAGAATCGATCATTCTCCTCTCGCCTTCCTTTATCTTTGCAAAGAAAGAAGAGAAAATGATACTGCTCATGTGAACAGCAGTATTTTTTGATCTTTTCATCTTGTCAGTACTGATTATGAGACCTTACTAGCTGAAATGATGCCTTAAATGCTCTCAATCCCTCTTCCCCACTGAGAATTCCTTTCTACTTCTAATCAATTTGGAGACTGTTTAACACAGCTGGGTAAAAGAAGAAAGAGAGCAAAAATCCAGTCATTGAAGTGTTCATATACATGAAACATTTATTCAGACATTTGACTAATGATCCATTGTGAACATAACTTGGGGTCCTACCTTACAGTTATGCATTGCTGCTTTATTTTATCTGTGCATCCTGGGAGGTTTACCTTCAAGGAGATATTGTCCCATTTCCAATGAAGTGATGGGGAGTGTAAACCTATTAATTAAACTGATTGAGCAAGTGACATAGGACTAAAAGCTCCTATTTGGTATCATATGACTTAAATTGTTAGTCTGTGTAAATAAGAAAAAAAAAAATTTCTCTGTAGCTACATCTAGAATTATGTATATATGTCCAACTTTTTCATATATTCTTTTTGTATTGAAAAAAGTATTTTTTAAACTTTAAATAAATATCATTGTGAATAGTTATTATAGATTCTTTCTATATCATTGCAATTATTCTTAAAATAGTTTACGACATTAAACTTCTTTATTAGTGTACTCTTCCCATAAACTCTCGTAAGCATACAATTTTACGGCCTGTGTTCATTTAACCAAGTTTTCACTGTATATGTTTCTTTAGAAAAAGTGTGTATTTGTGTCTGATTTTGTAACTTAATTAATAGTTAGCCATAATTAATTTCAGAATATTGAGGAAGTATATTGGTATTTAGTTTGTTAAAATTCAATCATTTGGACAAAAATCATTAGGAATTATAATATTTTTGGTTTTTTGTGCAATTTTATTGTTTACAATAAGCTACAAAATATTTTAATACATGGGTAATTTATAATAGTTTGTACTGATTATATACCTTCATACCTAGGCATTTGTTGACGTAGGAGTCGTTCCAGGGTCCGATATGACTCCAGAAGCAGCATTGACAAAACTTAGTTATGTTTTGAGTAAAAAAGAGTGGTCAATTCAAACTAAGCGTAATGTAAGTGCACTTTACTTATAAAAAAATTTTTAAACAATTATATGTATTATTCAACACATAATCTGTTTTTAAAAATTAATTTATTTATAGACATAATACTTGATAAACCTATTTTATAATTAAATTCCTACTTGATAATGTAAAATTAAGATGTCTAGAACTTAATTTAAGAACTGAGTAGAGAAGGATGGTTTTTATTGACATATCTAAAAAAAAAATTTTCTCACAGGAAGATCCATCATATTTAAGTTTTATTCAACTATACAACACTTATTTGTTTTGCCGAGTCTTTAAATTTAGATGTCAGTGAATGAAGGTTCAAAATGCATGATTGCAGGGATGCTACGCCTGCGCCATTTGCGACAAACTGAGACAAAACGGCATAACTGCGCCATTTTGCGACATTCAGCTCAGTTTCTGCCAAAGCTGCGCCTTTCTGAGACAAAACGTCCAAAATTTGGCAAACCTGAATTCAGTTTCAAATATTAATCCGCATTGCCGTGAGTCATTGGAGATCATTTTGCCGTTCACGTCTCCACGGGATGAAAGACTTCCACGAAAAAGCGGAAATCCGCTTTTTTCTCCCAATTTTTAAAATTTTCGACCATGTTCCAAAAACTAAAATTTTTAGGGAGTCCAATTAGAGAAACCCAAGCCGCCGGAACGATAGTCCCGCGACTTCCGCTATAGAGTGGAAAGGAGTCTAAGTGTTTCGTTTCGACCACCGATATTTGATTTTTTTTTTCGTTTGGCTGATTTTCGGAATTTTAAATATTAGGAACTGCGCAGGAATATGCTAAAATCGCGATTTTTAATCAGACGATTTTAATATCAATCATCGATTTTCGTATTTAACTGATTTAAAACTTATGTGTTGCGATTTTTTTTACGCTGTTTAAAAATCGTGCTAGCAATTCCTATTCACTCAATTTAAAAATTCAATATCGCGATCTGTATTCTCGCGAGTTTAAAATCCAACGTCGCGATTCGTATTCACGCATTTTTATATCCAATATTGCGATTCGTTATCACGAGTTGTAATATCAGATCTCGTTTTTCGTATTTGTACGCTATTTAAAAATTACTCATTGCGATTCGTATTCACGTGATCTAAAAATTATTCATCGTGATTCTTATTTACGCGATTTAAAAATTCAATATCGCTATTTGTATTTTCGCGTTCTTAAAATCCAACAGCGCTATTCTTATTCACGTGATTTTAAAATTCAAAATCGTGATTCATATTCACGCGATTTTAAAATCCAAAATCGTGATTCATATTCACGCGATTTTAAAATCCAATATCGTAATTTGTATTTTCGTGTTTTTGAAATCCAACAGCGTGATTCATATTCACATGATTTTCTAATCCAAAATCGCGATTCATATTCACGCGATTTTAAAATCCAACCGCACGATTCATATTCACGTGATTTTAAAATCCGATATCGTGATTCATATTCACTTGATTTTAAAATCAAAAATCTCGATTCATGTTCACTCGATTTTAAAATCCAATATCGTGATTCATATTCACGCTATTTTGAAATCCCAAATCGCGATTCATATTCACGCTATTTTAAAATCCAATATCGCGATTCATATTCACGCGATTTTAAAACCCCAAATCGCAATTCATATTGACGCAATTTTAAAATCCATTATCACGATTCTAGAAAGAAGTAGAATTAAGTTTTTTCTTGAATTAGTTACTGTAAAGATGTGATATATTTTTCTACAGTTGTTGCATTTAAACAATTACTAAGTGCATTCATAATCACATTTTATGATTGTATATTTAACTATATAAATTAAAAGAACATAGTCAACTAACTGATCTTGTGAATGCAAGAAAGTACAATCTACTAGTCAATGCCGATTAAGTAAAAAGTTTACTTTTATACTTAATAAGGGATGCAAGTCATTTTAGAAAGAAAATTATATTTATATGTGTCTTTTTAAATTGTTTATAATAGTTTTTATATAATTCTGTTCGGCATTTTTTATATATTTCTGCTGGTCCTCGTTAAACTGTGCTACCGTAAAGTGCTCGACTTCGCGCGCAGGTCGTCGGGCTACCGAAGCGGGGGTGCCATCCCTTCCGTAGAGGATCAAAATTGTGATGGCATGTCTTCGGATCATCCTCCGGGATGTTTCCCAGACCGTCGCCAATAGCCCATTGTGCAGCTCTAGTGCGACGTAAAGTAACAACAACAATATATTTCTGTTTTGATATAAAAATGTATATATGCTAATTTTTGGCTATTGAGTGCTCCCTAAAATTTTCTTGAAAAATTCCTACCTAAAATATTTCACTGCACCTCCTGAATTCTATCAAAGAGTGTTTTTTTTTTTTTTGTGTTATTTGCATTTTCTTAAACTCTCATTATTTAATTACTGAATTTCTCTTTTAATTATTGAAATCTGTAGACCTTCCATTGTAACTGAATAGTTATATATTTTGAGATGAAATTTGAGTTTAAAATAAAATGGGTATTTTCCCTTTTGAATTACTGAAACTAAATAGATATTTCTTTTTAGAAAGTTAACACCATTATATTTTAAAAAATAAGAAAGTTAAAATTTACTTTCTAAAATTTTGGAACAGATACTATTCATTGGCATAAATGATAAATGCAATATATATGAAAACAACAGAGTCCATAAAACAATTTTGTGGACTCTTATAATCAATCATATGCAGGTTTTTTAAAATCCTAGCAATAGTGAATGTATGTATAATTGTAGTACTCCTAGTATGCTATTAATGGTTTTATGGATCCTGAAAATTATCTTTATATTGTTATCCTGATTAATAATCATTTTAGCTGAGATAAACTGAGTGAAAAAAATAATTTTAGCTGAGACAAACTGAGCCAAAAAGAGATTTTAACTACGACGAAATGCAATTTCTGGTGAGACAATTTGATATTTTGCGAGTAGCATCCCTGTGATTGAATATCAATCTATTCAAACTTTTTTTTATAGATTTATAGTTTATTCATAGTTAGAAGCTTATGGACAAGAAATTAAAAAAAAAACATAGTCTTCATTGTTATTGTCAAAATATAAACTTTAAAGCTAATTTACCTAAAATTATTAAAATGTCACTTAGAACCCATACCCTCAATTATTTCATTATATGAAGCTATTTTCATAAAAATTTAATACATAACCAATTTAAATTATTGTATTTTTTAAAATAGTGATTATGCAAAGATATTGAATTGATACTTTTTCTGCTCTTTTATGTGAAGATGATGAAAACAAACTTGCGTGGTGAACTTACCATTTACAAGGAAATGAAATTTGAAGATTTGGATGTTGTTACTGCTGTGATTAGAACATTACGGTTGTCATCTTCTGAGGTAGCTATTAAATTTATGTATTATTTAATTTTTTAAAGTTGTATTTTACTTTCTCTCAAGTTTATAAGATTACAACAAAAGATTTTAATATTGTGGGAAATTCTGTAACTGAATTATTATATATTCAGGGAACTGTCAGTAAAATGTTTGTGTTAATAATTATTGAAGAAAATTAATTTTAGTTTGGTATGTGATTAGTTATCTGGAATATAATATTAAAAAAAATTACTTTAAAATTAAATACAAAACTCATTTTTCAATAAAAATTTTTAATTTCTTTGAATTATGTTTTTCTTTTAAGTTTGTAAAAAAAAAAAAAGAAAAAAAGAGTCTAACATACAAAAATATTAAACGTTTGAATTTTTGACTTCATTAGATATAATTGCATTTGATTGTAATATTGATTCAAATATTTTTAGCATTAAAAATAAGTTATTTTAAAAAGGAAAAGTTAAAATTATATTTTTAAAATGAAACTTAAATTTTTAGATATATAGTATAGGATTTCATAAAAGAGCTTTAAAAGTTATTCTGATATATTTAGTTCTCATATGACTAAAACATTTTCTTGGTATTTTTATATAATAAAATGCATACCTATATTTATTTCTCAGTAAAAATCAGTTTGCAAACATTGCACACTAAGTTTGTTATAGGGTTTGTCACACCAATTTTTCATTATTACAACAAACAAACACTTAATTTTTTAAAACAAGGCAATTCATAATAAATATCTTAGTTTTTTGTTGAATTGGCTGTTATTACCAAGTAATATTTGTATTAGTGTTTCTTTTTTATAATTAAAATTAGCTTTTGTTTTACTTTATTAAATTATGTCATTTATTATCAATTTCTTGTTTTTTATTGTTTTACCTTTTTTTCTGTTACTTTGTTATTTTTCACAGTTTTTTACAAGCATTCACTGAATGAAATATATTAAAAACTAATCAAATCAAAACTTTATTCCTACCTATGGAAAAAGAAAAGTTTATCATTGAATATTTAAAGTCTTCAAAGTAGTATACTGGGAAAATATTCACTAATTAGGTTTCATTAAAAATATCATTTTTGTCATTTCATCTAAGGTTTAACAGTTGGTTAAACTAAGAAAATAATAGAATGTTTGAAATTTTTATGGAAATTTAATGTATGTAGTTGAAGACACTATATCAAATAGAAAGTGTTGATGACTGGAAAATAACTCCTGCAAATTATTTTTTATCATGCACTTTTTAAATTGTTTAAGAGCTAGTAGAATTTAAAAGTTATAATCATTAAAGGTTGTTTTAGACTTTTTAAGTGCAATCTGAGGAATCTAATTAAGGAATCTTTTTACTGATGTATTTTTTGTATGCTATGAGTTTGCCAATATAATTAAGATTCCAATATATAATTCAGTTTAAATCAAGATTATTCAGTTTTCCTATGTTTTTCACGTTTAAAATACTAGTTTTACCTAACTTTGATTCTTTCGAGATCAGGAAGTACTATATTTTCTAGCTTTTCAATTTAGTAGTGTTATTATGAGTATTCATGTGTGTGTATGTATCATGTATGTGTATGAATATTCATGTGTTCATCATATATTATGAGTCATTTATTATGAGTATAAATTTTAGTAATTAATATTTTAGTTATTAGCTATATTCTTGTTAGTATATTTAAAAAAGTTAAGAAATAAAACATCAACAAAGTGAATCCAGTACCTCGGTAAAGTTATAAGGTTAGGAAAATTTTAACATGTTTGGTAAAGTGTAAGCATATTAAAATCAACAAAGCATAAAATAACAAACTCTACATCTTGAATTACTTTTCATCTAATGAACAGATTTTATGTACCAAGATGTAATTTTGCAATTTAGTGGAAACATTTTAAATATGCTATATTATAAGTGTAAATTACATTTTTAAAATGTCAAAATGATTTTATGCGATAAATTGGGACACTAAAATAAATTTTTCTGATTAAACATACTTTTTTTTGGCAAATACAGATTCTTTCTTTTTTTGACAAATACAAATTTTTACTTTTGTAGTACATATAAATCATTTAATAGAAAACTTAGCTAGTGAATTATCTATAGCTAAATTATTAATATGATTAAATGCCATTAAAAGTAAATGTTGATTACTTTATTGGTATGCAATTAAGTTATATAAGTTTGATATTCTTGTCTAAGCTTATTTTAAGAAGTATATTTATTCAGTTTATTTCCTTATACTACTTTTCATTTATTAGAAATAATAGATAATTTAATGTATTGTCACTTATCCTTTCATTTATGATATTTCTCTATATAAGTAACTTTGTCCTATTATAATTTTTAATGTAATATTTAAATATTATACTTAGTAATTTTGTTTTTGATGCTTAGGCTTTGTTAAGAAATATATTCATAATATGATAAACATTTTCAGTGCAATGTATTTCCTCCTTCTACTTTTGATTTGAAAAATTGATATTTAAAATTTATTCCATATTTGATCATGATTATTAAACTTTTCTCGGACATATTTCACATAATATATGACTAGGAACATACTTTTTCACTATAACCTTCTCTTTATAACTGTTTTGTTAAATACCATACATTTTAAAAAATATATGCAGTGCTAAAATTTTTTTTAAATTTTTTTTGCTTCTGATGTTTATTTTGCAGTTGCATTTGCTTTTAGATTGCCTATATTCTGTTGTAAAATTATTTAATAGGAAGTTGATGCTTTAAGAGATGCGCTTTCTCCTGCTATCTTATGTAGCATAGTGTCTGATGGTAATCTTGAGAAGTTAGAAATTATGAGACAGTTTGTAAGTAGATTTTATTCTGTTTTTTTTTTTTTTTTTTTTTTTTTTTTTTTTTTTTTTTTTTTTGAAGTTATAAAGGTCAGGTGTTTAATTTGGTCATAAATACATAGATATAGTGGTCTTGATTTTTAACATAATTGAAAATGATTATAAATTTTTCTTTTCTTTTTGCGTCTCATACTTATAGAACACATTAAGGTACATTTTAAGAGATTTTTCTTAAACGAATAATTATTTTACACCATCCTCTTTTCCACATTTTTTGATCAATTATTTTTAACTGAAGTGAGGTAAAATGGTGTGATGCCATTATAGACATTTAATGCTTTTTAGTTTTTAAAATTTCTTAAATTTCATAAATTAAAATTTTTTAATCATTCTTAATCTAATTTTAATTAAATTAAACCAATTATTTAGTTTTTATTACATTTTATAAAAAGCAAATATAAATATTTTACTATCTTCTTAACAATCAATATAACGGCTAACTTTTTAATTCAATATAAATGTATAATTCATTAATTCACCGTCTCAACTAAATCGAACATCAAAATCTTAACTCTTTATTCCTTAAGCTGCTTAATTTCTCTAACCACAAAAATGCTTCAGTTACTAGGTTAAAGTAATTTCTCACGGTATTTTTGGTGTTTAAACTGTGGCCAAATTATTTAAATATTAACATGAGATATTGTGTGATTGACTGAATTGGCTTTTCTTTTGGCAGTGTTTTTTTTTGTTTTGGTAATGGATCATTCCTGTATTACGAAGCATTGATTAAATGCTCACTTTTAATTTGACTTTTGACTAGATAGGGCATTTTATCACCCAGGGCCTGTCCTTATTGATATTATGTAAAACTTATTATTTCACTTCAAAAGTTACTTGGATAAAATATTTTTTTAATTTTGTATCCTGAACTCTACAATTACTACTGAATAAAAGTTTTATTATGATTATGATCCTGTTTTCATCTTCCTCAATTAGTCATCTACGCCTCCTATCGCACCATGTTATCCATTATTCCTTATTTTTCATTGGTCATACTTGGAAAATAGATGTTTAATGTTTATTTTTTGTTGACAAATTTTTTTATCAATTAAAATATGCAACACAGTTTTTTATGAAGGACTACTTAGTAAATTTGAGAGAAAAAATAAGGAAACTAACAATGCATCTTTTAAGCATTAAATATCTGTTTCTAAGTGTGTCTGTTTTTAAATTTTAAATTATCCATCTTTTAAGCACATATTTCACTATTAATTAATATTTTCTTTAAGAGATAAGTTCAAAGTGACTTTAAATTGTATATAACCAAACAAAATATAGTCTGCTGAAGGATTCGATATGTTTCAGAAATAAAAAGTAAGATAATTTCTCCCCCCTTATAATTTTTAGTCTTTGGGAAATGGTAAATTTTTCCCTGCTTGTGCCAGAATTAATCTTGATTTCTACTGTTATAATTAAATACCAATTTTAAATTTGGTTGAGAAACACACTTTTTGTTGAAATTGAAGGCTGTTTGTCGAATGTGAATATAAAAATTATTACATTAGAAAAAGAATCTCAAAATGGTATTTAAAATTATTATTTCACTTCTACATAATTTTACTTTTTTTCTCCTTTGCTTATGAATATATATCTTTCGGCTAAAATAATTATTCAATAGCTGTATGTGCCAAGAGAAACAGTTGGACAGCATTTTGCCATCTTATTTAAACTATTATTAAATATTATTTATATTAAATGAAGGCTAATTTTATATTTAAGTATTTTTTTGAGTATATAAAATTACTGAAATGAAATTATCTTCATTATCATTGTGTTGAAAAATTGCCAGAGCAAAATATAGACGAGAAGTTTTTGAGATATTACTATATAAAATTCATGCACAAATAATCAAGAACGTTATTTTTCTTACTAACATGCTACTATTTTTTTTTAACTAAAATTAATTCTAGGATATTTAAAGCTAGGAACAAAAAACTGTCATCAATTCCAGTTGGATAAGGACATTGGAAAAGTATATCAAAACTTTCATTCATTACTTCTTTTAAAAGTTTCCACTGATATTAATATTTTCATTTGTTAGTATCATCTGATATTGGCACTTTCTTTTAACTGTATTGAAAAAAGTCTAATTATTATTTTCTGCAGTTCTGCACAATTATTTCAAAAGTGGAGTAATTGGTGGAAGAAATTATAGCCAAAAAGCACTGTAAAGTACATTCTATTATAATTATAATCAATAAATCAGCATATGAGGGTTCCAAAAATAAAGGAAATAATTTGAATCAGTTAATAATATTGTGGGAGGGATGAAAAAGTATTAAATACGTTATCAGAGGAAAACATCTACATTCATCTTTCTTAGACCATTTACTTATTTGCTCAATGAAATTTATACTCAAGTGCTTTGTATGAAAAAGAAAGACTTCGGGAAGTAAAATCTATCCATACTACAATATGTAGTTTTTTCTCCAAACTGTTGAAACTATTAATTTATAGTTTTTTAAATTGATTATTACGATGAATCAACTTTGACATTTTTGTACCTTCTGCATGTATGCTTATTTGCTTCTTTTAAATTTAAGATTCAATTCTAGGGAGCATACCTTTCTGCATGTGATTATGATTACAGAACTCCATTGCATATTGCTTGTGCTGATGGCAATATAAGCATTGTAGAATACTTACTAAAGCATGGAGCTAGTGTTCATATGCGGGATCGAGAACACAGAACTCCCTTAATGAATGCAGTTGAAAATGATCATCACGAAGTTATTGAATTAGTTATTAAAGCTGGTGGCTACCTAAATTTACCTTCTACCACAGTAGGAGAAATGTTATGTCGGTAAGAATTTTTTAATTTAAAATGAGTGTAAGTAAAAAAATGCCCATTAAACATAATATTTTCTTTTAGTGCAGCCAAAGAAAATAATTTACGCCGACTTGAATCACTTCGGCTTGCTGGGGCAGATTTAAATGAACTAGACTTCACAAAAAGGTCTGCTCTTCACTATGTGAGTATTAAAAAATACTTTACAACTTTCTGTTTCTTTCTTCTTTTTTTTTCTATTTTAACCTTGAAAATTTCTCTAATCTAGGCTACTGAAATGAATTTTGAAGAAGCAGTTTCATTTTTGCTACAATACTCTGTTGATGTTTCTGTTCAAGATTTATATGGTAATACATGTGTTGATGTTGCAAAAATACTGAAACATAATAAGATTCTAGATATATTTGAGAAGCATGTTAATATTTGATCTGCCTCTTAATGACTATAGTTTTGTCTCTAGTCAGAAAATGCTAAAAGCGTCTTTCATTTACCAGTTTTGAATTATTACTAAATAGCATATGCTATGCCAGTTTTGTAGAAAATATGACAGGCTTAATTGCCATTCACACTGCATGCAAAAAATTCGTATATTCGAAGTGGGAGATGCAAACGAAAACCTGATTAATGAAATAAGTTTACTCAGGAAAAACTCACCAATCAGGTTTTTGTTCGCATCTCCAAATTTGCATAGGCGATTTTTAACATGGTGTGTGAATGCTCCCTTACACCCCTTTGCTGTGAGGGAAATCAGCATATTATATTACTCTATAGAGACAATCTGTACCAAAGATTTATTTTGAAAACTTGTTTTTGTTTGCTTATTTTGTTGAAATTTGTCTATTATATGTCTTTTAACTCCAGTTGTTAGTGTTACACTTTTTTAATTAGTTTATTTTTATGCATTTTTGATTGAGTATTTTTAAACTCTAGTAATTTACCTTGAGAATCTGAGGGTCAATCAAAATGATTTATAAACTAGCCAATCAGGTTTTTGTTCGCATCTCCATATTTGCATATGCTTCCTTACACCCCTTTGCTATGAGTGAAATCGGCATATTATATTCTTTATAGGGACAATCTGAACCAAAGATTTATTTTGAAAACTTGTTTTTGTTTGCTTATTTTGTTGAAATTTGTCTATTATATGTCTTTTAACCTCAGTTATTAGTGTTACATTTTTTTAATTAGTTTATTTTTATGCGTTTTTGCTTGAGTATTTTTAGACTAAAGAAATTTACCTTTAGAATCTGAGGATCAATCTAAATGATTTATAAAAAAGTTTTTGCTTTCAATGCATTTGCTATATTTTATTATATCTCATCTTTTTCTCCCTATTCTAAGCATCATGATTCCCCCCCCCCCCAAAAAAAAAAAATATATTGAACACATGAGTAGCTACAATAGTACTTCCTGTTAAGGACAATTCCAAAAAGAGACACCCTCTATTGAAGGAACAAAATACTCTTTATTAATTTATATCTCCCTTTTGATGACTGGTGCTTCTGAAGAAAGAAAAACAATACATTAGAAAAAAAGCATGACATGGTGCAATTAAGAGGAATATCTCATTCAAAGAATTGTGAGTATGCATAACCACCCAGGAACTGCCTTTGTGGGTTATAGGGATCAATTAGTAAAAACAGCGGTCAAAATTCAAATGACTAGTCCATCTGATGAAAATGATTGGTTGCTAGTACTAAAGAACATTCCAACGTGCATATTGTGAAAATTTCTAACATTCTTAGTTCTTGCGTGGGCTGTGATGTAGTGTGAAGGTTGTGAAGTGTAGTTTTAGTTCAAGTGATTTTAATACAGAAGTTTGAAATAAGTAAAAATGAAGTATGTAATATGTTAAAGAATACAGAAGAATTTAAAAAAACATTATTACTTAATCAAAAAAGGAATAAATCGTAATAAACGTGTTCTTTATTAGGAGGTTCTACTGTATTTGCTTGACAATGAAAAAACCTGATTTTCTTTTTTTTAAGCCTATCTTTCATACTGAATTTTTAAGCTCAATCACTTAACAAAAAATAATGTATTTAGAATAAGATATTCATATAAAATTTATAAAAATCTCTATTGAAATTTTAATTTTGAAACTTATAAATTGAACAGAATTAATCAAATAAATCCTTTGTAGTTGTATCCAATTTATATATAAGTTGCACTCTGATCTGAATTAATTTTTGTTGGACAAACATAATATGTAAGATGATGAATGAAAAATAAAACTATTCTTTTTCGAAGACGAAAGCCTTTATTACTCTTAAACACAATTTGAAAAATATTATTTTGAATTTTAAATCTTTCCATAGCATGTCGACTTAAGTAAACAATAATAACATAACTTATGTTCAGTACTGAAAGATAAGTATCGCTCATTACTGTGGTGGCAGAGAGCAGACATATGATTAGAACAGTAAAAAAGCTTTGGTGGTTTAGAGTAGACATGTAAAGTTGAATAGTCACTATTTCTTGGGGGCATATTTTTGTCGTTGATATAAAATTGGTGTTGATGCTAAACTGAAAATTTTAATCTTAACAATTAGTGAAATTTCGGATAAATTAACGGAATAAAAATGTTTGTTAGGTTTTAAAATTATACACCTACACATAAATATTTTGCATATTAAGCAATTACGCACTTCTAGATTTAAATTAATTAAATCAATGCATTTTGTTTTTATCCTCCTTTTTTAATACTTTCATCACCGAAAATAAATGTTTTTTAGCCATACCATTAAAAAACTGCCAAGCAAAATTTAAAAAACTTTTACTTTTCTAATCTTAGTATATAAATATCTAGTTATGTTAATACGTATACAGTTTTTTAATGTCAAAAAGCTTCATATTATTTCTGTGAGATGCAAATGTTAACAGTGACTATAACAGGAAGTAATAACTTACTAGTCTGTTATTTAAAATTTCTTCTAATCTAACTAGTATTTGAACTCTAAAAATTGCAGGAGCACGTTTCCTACTTTCAGTTTTTAAAAAAATATTTACTCTATAAAATCATACGCATTAGAAATTTTTTTTTTATACATAAAAAAAATAATAAAAAATTTGATTAGAAAATTTTTACATTTAATGATTGATCCAGTTTTAATACATTTTTAATTGAGTTAACCAACAATTTCCATTGAAATTTATTTATAAATTGAGCAAATATTTTACTATTTTATTGTAAATATAGTAGTGTTCCGACAATCTAGAAGTTACTTTTGATAGTTCTTGTTCAATTACATAATATTTTACAAACAGCCATGGAACGTTATTGCATTTTCAAAACGTTTCATGTCACAAAAGAAATTGAGATTTAGCTGTGGATTTAAATTTTTTAAAAGTCCAATCAATAATAACAGATCTTAGTGTAACATAAAAAAAATTACCAAACGTAATTATTATCATTAAACATACCTCTTTCTTGTTAAATTCTGACATGAATAGCTACTATATTTATTTGCATGTAAAATCTGCATAATCATGAATTGTATGATTAATAAATCTGCTTGATATTTTAAGTGATCTAAATTGATAACAGTTCCGTTGATTTAGAATTCCTGTTACCCTTCTCTTATGAGAAAAAAACATAATATATACTTGAGGCTTTAGTGTCACTATCCTCTCCACTTTTTCAAGTGTACTTAGTTGTTTTATACATTAGAGCCACTGAAAAACCTGCACGTTCTGACAATTACCTCAACAGAACAAACTAGCATTGTTAATTATTCTATATGAAACATTGTATAGAATAGAATGGTGTATGTAAACATAATTTTATAAAGTTTATCCACCTAAAATAACAGCAAGTTACTCAATTGCAAAGCTAAATTTTTTAGTAAATAAATCTTACTTTTCACTATCAGCATTCTAACTTTTAAATTGTTAGTAAACCCATTGAGCATTGATTGAAGGTCAAAACACTGTGCAAAGTTTACAAATTCAACACATTAAGTAAAAAAGGTCCTTGTGTTTAGATATTGAACATTGGAATTTCAATTGAAAGCCAAATAATAATTTTGGGTCGCCTTTGATGGTATTTTTTTTCTAAAATTGGGGTTTCTATAAAGATTAATATTATGATAGCTTATATTTCAAGTATTTAACTAATTTTTTCATATCGTTTGAACTATTGTTTATCTATGCTTCCTAAGAAATACAGATCCTTTCTTTATTTTGCCCTGCTTAACATTGCCACACACTTTTTAGTATGCCAATAGTACTCAGAAACACATTTTGTGTCCAATTTTCTATAACTGCCTTATAAAATTAAGCGTCAGTCATATATTTTAAAGTAAAAATTATTACATTTTGTCACAGCTTTTCAATGGAAACTTATGATGGCTGTAACTGTCATTTGCTCACCATATTTTTTTCTCTTCCCAAACAAATGAAAAAACTATGTTATCTTGAATATTACATCTTTTTTTTATGTATTGCTGAATAATTAACAAATAAATGCCTTAATACTCTCCATACTAATAATGATCCTTTTTCATTAATTAAATAAGCAGGAACAGGGTTTCACAAAAATTCTTTATTCCAAATTTGATATTCAATGAATCTGATATTGAGGAATTAGTTTTTAAAAAAGAAGTGATAATTAACTGATCCACTTAAGGTTGGAGAGAGTAGATACATTGAGGATGGCTATAGTTGTCATTTGCAGCAATGTGTTAAGAAAAAAAATTTTCTTCAAAATTATGAACATTGATAATTTAAACAGATTACCAATATATATTTCCACCCCGTGCAAAACAAAAGCTGTAATGACAAATATATGTATGCCTAAATGTAAATAGACCGGTGAGTTATACTGAACATACCTTTTTTGCAAGTGCTGCTGTTTTTTCACATCCATTACATTAACAAGCCATTAATATATTATGAAATAGAAGCTATTGTTCTTAAATTTACGTGATTCTTGTTGAATTAGAATTATGATATTTATCTACAGTATTATACATTTTGATATAAAATTAATGTTATTTGACATGGCATTGCAGATGAAAGTTATTAACTGTTGAAATTAAATTTTTATTGTATAAGTTAGTTAATCAGACATATAAACTTTTAAATTTGTTCTTATTATGTGTCTACATAGCCACTCTAATGCAGTTTGTCACAAAATTGCAGAGCCTTAACCTCTGGGGCCCCCTAACCCACATCATGCTGTTGTAGAATGTTTTGTTTTACTTGCTTAAAATACGGGATGTGGGACAAAATAATTGAAGCAATCTGTGACAGAATGCAAAATTTTTATTAGCGGGGAGTTGGCCCAATCGCAGCTTGCTCCAAATTGGGACAAACATTGTTCATAATGATGAAGGGAATTCAGTCATTCCTCTTGCAGAACAGTCTCAAGTTTAGGTAGCAGAGCATGGATAAGAAAACAAAACCCAGACTTTGTTTTCTAAAAAACTCCACAAAATATCAATGTTGTTGATCGGGACTAACAACACAAGGTGAGATGTTCCACTTCATCATTATGTTTATCTAACCTTGTTTGAACACAACAATCTGCAATAGTTTTTTCTTTTTTGGAAGAAAGGACGTTCTTCAGGGAACAATCTGAAGTCTAGGGTATAAAAAATGTGATACTGTGATAATGCTTGCCTCTTGATCTTCATTCTCAAGACTACAAGTGTCCCCAAGCCAAGATATTGTTTCCTACACCGTCCACTGTTCTGCTTCTTAGGGAGCACCTTTCGTAGTTCTGTATGGTTTTTCATAACGCTTAACACAGTAATCCCTGAAACACCCTAAAATTGGTTGTTCAAAGCACATATGCTCCAGCAAGGCCCGTTCCAACGATTGCATTTCTTTGCTGATTGGGCAGGTCAGACATTATGGTGTTTCACTAGGAACAGAATTTTATTATACAACTCGCACCATCAAATACTTGATTGAAGCCTTCCTATTCACTGCCACTATCGCAGACTGTTGTCACAGGTGACAAAACTGTATTGAACGGTCATTGTTTGACGCATTTTCAGAATGCATACCTCTTGAACGGAATTTCCAAAGTCTTAGAAAATAATATTTGTATTAATGGTAATTTATTAATAAATTAGAATAATGTTAGAGATATTGGTCAGATAATCAATAGTGTTTATTTTTAATTTGCGATTAAAGTTAGTTAAAAAAAAAAATTCTGCCTAAGTTAACTATCACTGGGAAAAAAAACTCACATTTTGGAGGGTAAGGGTGTTCTTATTATTTTGCCTAACACCTGTGTATGTATAGGATGACTTGAACCATTTAAACGATAGTTTTATTAGTGCAAATAATAAAAATTGTTCAATTATTTCTAGAGATATGGAGAAATATGTCACAAGTAAAAATAATAGAGGCCTAAAATTAGCCTACCTATCTACACTGATGGAAAAAAAATCCCAATACCAAGAAAAAATTATTATGGAGTAATGAAATTTCACAGGTTAATTTAATTAAGAGAAAAACCATTTCAAATTTGAAGTACTGGTACTTTAAAAACTTGCTTGGAGCTGTACTTGAAGTAGTCAATTTGTAACAGTTAATTGTGTGTGCAAACTGCAGCTGGAATTTCTGATGCAGGCAGTCTACCCTCAGTAATATGCGTGGCTGCCCAGAACCCAGTATTCTTGAAGCTGTACCTTCCCTTAACACTGCCGCTGACAATCATGCACAGTGGATACATTTCTTCCCAGTCGTTCTGCAATATTGCAGAAATAAACTCCGCCTTCTCGCAGCCCTATTACGTGACCACATTCAAAGTCAATGAGCTGTTGATGCATTCTTGACTAACTGCAACTCACTACGTCAAAATGTAACGAAAAATAATGCTTACGAACTGTAGGAAACGTATTTATAGCAACCCTGATTTGCCTGTTCACAGCGTAAACTTATGCGCCAAGTGCGAAATTTGAATAGACATCGTGTTTTAGTTGTATAAACAAGCATTTTGTCCTGCACAACTTCTTGATGTTGGATTTTTTTTCTGTCAGTGTATATCAACAAGACTGTAGCTGCCCCTAATATCTTGAATATCAAAAATCGAAACCTGTGGGAAAAAAAGGTGTGTTTATTCAGAGAAAGTACGTTTTTGTGTGCTATTTCATGACTAAAAATATTCTTTACATTATTTAATTAGCATATCTGAGGTGAACTACCATATGTTGCCTATAATTACATTTTCATAATATACCCCCCCCCCCTGCCTCAGTTTTATGCTATACCATTTTTTCTCTTCTCTGACTTAGAACAGATCATTCTCTACTTGACTAAAATAACTTGTTATATTACTGTAAGTTGAACTCTATCTCACTGTTTTTGTTTCATTGTTAAATTTTCATGTGATTTTTATTAATGTTAAGAGCTCTACTATTTTATGCTGTATTAAATTTAAAAATAAATTGTTTCGATTTTTATGTATTATGTCTCATTTTACTGTTAAAAACTTTCTAAAAATGCATAAATTAAGTAATTTCAAGAGCTACGCAATCTATATTCTCACAATTGTTAAATCAATATTTCTCTGGTATTAATGAAGAGAGTTTGAAAAATGTGATAATTTTCCGACGTTGCACAACTCTGTATTAGTTATTGCAACTTCTTCGAAATCATTAGGTAGAGAAAAATTATTATACTATTTTACATACTCTTAGTTTTTTAAAAGTTCAAAGAAAAGACAGGATATAAAGAAAAAGATTTTTGGAAAGGTAGTGATTAAAAAATAATAAAAAACTCTTTCCTTTTATTTTGCTATTTGCCATTAAAAATTGGCACCTAAATACTGTAGTACCTCTCCTGAAATATGAACTAAAATAACAAGTGATCATAATACATAAATAAGGTTTTTCTAAACCCATCTCTTTCATAAAAATATGAAACATCAGAAAGAATTGAAAATATCAATGTTAATTGACAAATCTGAAAAAGCAAATCAGGCAATGAGCCTAGTTTATATTTAGTTTTTAGTCCATACAATAAATAAATTTTGATGATAAATTTGTATAGTTTCTGGAAGTTATCAAGTGACACATTTGCTTTAATATGCATTTATTCTGTTCTTTATTGCTAACTATTATTAAGATAATTTTGGGTAACGAATTAATTTATTACAAGAGATTGAAATTAGGTAATTGGGAAAAGTTAGGGCCAGAGGAAAAAATCAAAAAAAATTTTGGAACGTAATATACATACTTGAATCATTTCAGAAAGCATGCAGTCAACCAAAATATATATCTGCTCAACCTTAGTATAATAAAGTTAAATTTTATTGCAAAAGAATTAAAAAATAGTACTAATTTTTGGCGATTTTAATACTTCTTACTATCTTTCAATGGCCAAGGCTGGAGCACGTTCCATCAAAACCAATAAAGGGACTTTCAGTCCGGACACATTAAACATACACTTTGCTGCGTATACACTAGGGTGGAGCGCTTTTCAATACTCATATTAAAAGAAAATTTAATTTTAATTTCTACCAGTGAAAATCCTCTTTAAAGATTCTAAAATGCTCACAAAATGTTTTTCTCTGATCAGAGAATTTTCCTTCATTAATCTTGGAAATTTAATTGTTTTCTGTACTTTTATATCTAAAGTAAAGTAAGTGTATATTTTTTGTTCATTCTATGTAAAGAAAAATATTTGCAATATAACAGACTAGCATAATACTCATTGTTTGTATGGGGGCGAAAAATCTGCATCACTGAATGATACGCAAGCATACACAAAACTGAAAGGTTTAAACCTAGACAAAAAAAATTAAAATACTAAATTTTTATATTATTTGTAGCCTTTCCAGGTGTGTTTACGTTATATGATTAAGAAAAATATTTCAATTCCAAAAATGGTCAATTATATACTTAATAATTTGGAACAAAATGTTTTAAAACAAAGCAAAAACACTAGTTAAGATTAATTCAGGGTGTACAGCGATTGGGAAAATATCGGGGAACTTCTCAATAATCTTAATGAAACAGGGAAAATTTTAAAACAAGTAATATCAAACTGCTTTAATCTGCAATCGACGCTTCACAATGAATGACACTAAGTTTTCTTTCTTCCCAGATATAGTCCTTACTGACGTTTGCTATTTAACAGAGTCATGTGGAACCTTTTTAAGCTGCCTCATCAGAAGGGATTGTATTGTATTATGTATACATGTTCACCTATATCGCAAGTCACATTATTGTATTTTAAAAATCATACGCTGTAATTCAGTGATGAGATTGGCAAAAAAGCTGAATTTTCTCGAGCGTAAATCTTATGTGCGTGCAATCGTTTAATAATAAATTCCTGACAATTTAAGATAATAAATAACTATGTATTGATATAAAATTAATTGTGTACTAATTTATTAATATACGAATAATATTACATCACTTAACATTTAGTAAAAAGTAAAATTAAAAAAATAAAGCTAGAAATTATATTTTTCTGCAGTCACAAAGGAGTTAATTATTACTTGAAAAAGTGTCTAGTTTATCTCATTAAACTACTGAGAATATACATAAATATTCAATTTTTTTTAATAAATACTATTACATGATTTATAGCAAAAGTATCAGTAACATATTCTCATCCAGTTTTGCTGATGTTGTAATGCCTATATACAAACCAATACATTGATAGAACAACTGCCACTTTTATAGTAACTAATTCAAGAAAAAAACTTAATTTTTACAAGAATTGTGATCTTGGATTTTAAAATCGTGCGAATATGGATCCCGATATTAGATTTTGAAATCACGTGAATATGAAACTCGATATAGAATTTCAAAAACGTGAAAATACAAATAATGATGCGTAATTTTTAGATTGCGTGAATACGAATCACGATGCATAATTTCTAAATCGCGTGAATATGAATCCAAAGCCTAATTTTAAAATCACGTATAATTACGAAAAACGATTTTTGATATAATAACCGTATATTGGATTTTAAACTTGCATGAATCGCTACATAGGATTTTAAAAATGTGTAAATACCAATCGCGATATTAGATTTTTAAATCTCGTAAATGAGAATTGCAATGTACGATATTGAAATCACAATAAGAATCGCAATGCGCAACTTTTAAATCAGGTAAATAAAAAATTGATGTTTGATTGTAAAATGCAGCGATGTCTGAATTACGAAAATACGAGCCATCTGGTAAAATGCGGAAAATCTTATTATCTGTGCGTAAAAGCGGAGAAAATAGCTAAAATAATTAAAAATGGGGAAAGGTTGGCAGCTGCGTAGTTTGAATTTTCTGTTTATCTTTGAAAATCGGAAATAAATATAATTATTTAATTTAAATGGCTGAATTTTCAGAAAAAACGGAATATTTATTTTTAAAAAAAAATAATAAACTTTTAGAGAGTCGGAGTTTTTGATAAAAAGGCTGAAATTCGAGAGACAAAAGCGAAAAAGGAGGAAATCCGCTAAAAAGCAGAAAAATCTCATCCCTGAATTCAGTTTTTTACAATTTAAAAAATCACACATCGAGATTCGTATTCAAGCGATTTGAAAACCACATATCCTAATTCATATTTACGTGATTTTAAAATCACACTAAGATTAGTATTCACACAATTTAAAATCTTATATTGCAATTTCTATTCATGCTATTTAAAATTAAAAACGACAAGAAGGCAAAATTAGTTGAGCTAACACAAAATAGTTTGATTGAAGAAAAATGTTGCCTGTTTGCTAGGAGAGGATGCTGCAAAATTAAAGTGTTCAATTTCAAAAGGGGTTCAAATTTATTCAAATGATGCGACAAAAATTCACCATGTTAGAGCTAAACTAAAAACATATAGGGGAGAGTCGGGTAGCCCCGCTCACTTAAGGAGTATTGCTTAGATTTCTGTATAATACTGAGTAATAATCAACATTTTTGTATGTTTCTATTGTTTTATCATCTAATTAAATAATGCAAAAAGAATAAACCAAAAAAGAATAGTTAAACTTAAAAAAATAGAAATTTAAAAAAACATGTTTTTCAGTTCTTTTCAAAATGTGTCGGGTAGCCCCGCCCAGTTACAAAAATTGTGTTTTTTGGCTACTTTTTCAGGTGTAAATGAAAATGACCAATGTATTGACAATAGATAAACCTCATTTATCATTTTTATCACTAAATAACAACAAATGTCATACTTTTTATCATTATTAATGTATATTATAATATTAATATATATTTATATTAAATATTTAACGAAAATAATTTAATTTAAGTAACAATAATTAATAACAATAGTTGTTTTTCAATATAAACTTATTTGGTTGATCTCTTCTTATAAACTTAATATAAAATACTTCTTATAAAATTACAAATTCGCTTTGCATTTTGATTGCATTCAAATGCTTCTGTAGATTGATTCGTTCACAAATAAGTGAAAATAAATAAGTAAGCAAATAGCTTATAATATTTATGATTTCTTGATATTAAATTTAATTTGGATATATCAATTACATTTTAAAAATATTAAATTTTTCATTTTTAAATATACAAATTTATGTTTCATATTATATTAAAACATATATTTGTTGTTAGAAATGCATATAACATTCAAATTTGAAGCAATAAAATAATAATCTTTGCAACCGTACATTTATCGACGAAATAAAATTGGGCGGTGATACCCGACATTCATGTGATCGGGGCTACCCGAAATCCAATTTTTTTGTAAATTTGTAATTACTCGAACATTTTTTTACAAACAAACTTTTTTCTTCGTGCAAATTAAACTTAAGACTACATACTTTAATGCTGTATGTAGAGAAAAAATTATTTTTTTAGTATTAAAATGAAGTTTAATCGAAACATTCAACCAATTTTTCTTAATTTCATGACTACTGTATTCAACATATTTTCAAAACTATTGTTTACCATGTTACCAGCTGCATAAATACTTGAAACTTTGAAAATAATCTTTTTTTAATATAACAATTAATGTCCGATGGCTCATTGACTTTTGACAGTGGGCGGGGCTACCCGACTCTCCCCTATAATTTATTCAAGTTCTAAAATGATATTTAATGTAATATCATTGATAGTTCATTGAATTTTTAACTAAGCATTTCGTTTCCCCTTATTTATCAGGCTATTATCAAGAAAATGCTAGAAGGTTAATTTTAGTTGTTTTATTTTGCAAGTTGGAGAATAAAGACAAGTTTTCATGTGAATATTATATATATATTAAATTTCCATGAATTTTATTTTTTGGACTTCTGGTCCTGTCTGCATGGGGAAAATTTTGTACAATATAGAGGAAAGTCAGGGAATTTGAAAACGTCTTCTACAAAATTTTGTACCATTCTCGTAACAGGCTGTCAGCATCTTGTCTTTCACCTCTGTATTAATAACAAATTAGGCAAAACTTTATGCATATATATATAAATGTATATTTTTTGTTCACTAAAAAGGACTACTAAAACTAGTTTCTAAAAATTAAAATTAATTAAATTACAGTTTAAGAATAAAAACAGAGATTTTAATGGTGAATAAGTCTCCCTTCCTCAGGGACCTAAGCCTATGCAAAGAATACTACTTTTTTACTTGTTTGATTTGCAAAATATTACTTATTTGTAGACTAATAATATCTATTATAAAGATAAATTTCAATTATGATTTTCATCTATTTTTTTAAACATCTTAATATCATACTTAATAATCACACTTCATCTTGAATTTTTCAAACTGAAAGTTCAAGACATTACTTGAGACTTACATATTTATTTGTAAATAGCATGTTCTAAACAGCAGCATTATAATGCAGATTGCACATTTTAAAAAAAGGATTCAATTTAAAACAAACTAGCACATTTATTTAATAATTTATTTAATAAAATTTATAGCACAATACAAAGTTATTGTATATATGAACGCATTGAGCGTTCTATAGACAATTTCATGATCTCACTAAAACCTCAATGGATGTTAATCATAGAAAACAACTCCCATGTGACAACAAAATTTATTAACAATTTGAATTCAACTAGAAAAGACTTGTTTATGTCATCAAAATGATACCAAAGGAAAATGTATCAATTATTTAAGCAATATATATATTTTTCTTTATGCTGAGAATTCTTTCGAGATTTTAAACATAAGCAATAATTCGGGCAGGATAAACAAAGCCAACCAAACAAATATTGCATATGAAACGTAATATTTACATTTAAATGCCAGCACCACAATCCTTTCATCAGTCAATTGAAAATGGAAATCTTTTATTAAGCGAGCAGACTTGACATGAAACATTTAACAATAACATTTTAGTTCACTAAATGAAATATAGTAATATACAGTACAGTACATGTAATAGATGACAAATGAGCACTTTTGATTTCGCCAGTGTAATGAATTAACATAATTTGCTCAACTTAAAAAACTCCAGCAATGAAACAATGATGTATTATACACAAAAAGCTAAGAGTACTGGAGGAAATAAAAGTTAACTTAATTACATAATTGTTTATATGAAACTAACAATGCAAAATATCACATTAAACTTCGCAAGAAAAATTGATAGTGTTAATTACGGTAAAAATAAAATACTAAATTTTCATTAAAAAATTATTTATCCCCACGTTCAAATTTGCATCTAAAATCAAAGACAAGGTTTAAATTTAAGTGTGGTTTAAAAGAAAAAATGTCAAACATTACTATTTATGAAGAAAATTTCAAAATGCCTATCACAGGGGAGAAAAATATATATATAAAAAAAAAAATAATTTAAACTACAAGATATGTTCATGCTTAAGAACTTAACTGTTTACCTACTATAGCTTTTACAAACAAATTATGAACTATCAAAAGATATAGTTATTTACAGTTCCTAAAACTTATTACGAGTATTTTACACACAAATAAAATATTCTTGCACAAGAAAATCTCAGCATGTGAAGTGCTAAAAAGTTTTTATTGAAGTACTTCACATAAAATATAAGTATTATCTTTTATTACATCACATATAATAGGAAAGGGGGAAAATACTATTCTACCAATAACAGACATTGCACACACCATTTTTAACTAAAATAAGAAACTAATAAGACTTAGCAGATTATGTACACTACAAATCATTACACAGAGCAAAATCAATTTATTGCTCTAATTTATTGAAATAAGAAATTTAATTTATAGAATTTTGAATGGTACTGAATGTCGATTTATACATCTGCTTCTTTAGAAAAAAGTTTTAAGTATTTATATGCATTCGTAAAGATACTTACAAATATACATTAGCATAGTCAGAGATGTAATGAAATTGAGAGCAACTCTAAAAATAATAATTTCCTTACCTTTATGTTTAAAAGTCACAAATGTTGTATTGAAAGTAATAAATTATAAAAAAATAGATTTACTTATTACACTAATGAGCAACATTGAAAATAAAAATGATATTTATGTTCAAATATAAAATGAGTCTATACATGATGCATGTTCACTTTTAAAACTTGACATTTTACCATAAAGGTAAGGATTATCAGAACACTCTGAACTATACTTACAAAAGCATTTTTAATTTAAAAAAAAAAATCTTCAAAGACAGGTGGAAAAAAGATTAAACTGGACTTTAAACTGGTCAGTTACTTTTTAAATAGATTTGAAATTTCATGTTGAAATTCTTTTTCATGAAATTTTAAAAAATCATGTTAAATATATATAGCTCTTCAAAAATCAGTCGGGTCTTAAAATAACAAATCCATATTTACAAAAGTTTGCGAAATTATGAATTTTTCTTTTTCAACCATTTTAATAAATGAAGTAACAAACCTTAAATATTGCAAAAGCTTCAAAATTTTTTATTTTATTGTTAGTTTGAGTTAGAAAAATATTAGATTGCTCTGCAAATGACTAAATTATTCATCATATCTGAAACAGGTAAAATTAACAATTGTGTCACATATGATGACAAACTGTCTCTAACTGTGCAACTTATGTCAATAGAATTGTTGATTTATTTAAATTCAAATTATTTAAACCTTAATTATTGCAAAAGCTTCAAAAAATTTTTTTTATTGTTAGTTTGAATTGTGTCACATGTGATGACAAACTGTCTCTAACTGTGCAATCTGTGTCAATAGAATAGTTGATTTATTTAAATTCAAATTATTTAAACCTTAATTATTGCAAAAGCTTCAATTTTTTTTTTATTATTAGTTTGAGTTAGAAAAATATTAGATTGCTCTGTAAATGACTAAATTATTCATCGTATCTGAAACAGTTAAAATTAACAATTGTGTCACATGTAATGACAAACTGCCTCTAACTGTGCAATTTGTGTCAATAGAATAGTTGATTTATTTAAACAATAATGATGTAAAAAAAATAGTAAAACTACCATTAAAACTATTACTTTTTGTGATTTTTCACATGAGGAAAGCGTAAACATACCTATTACAGCAGAGTTATTCTCAAATCGAAATAAAACTTTCTAGAGTGAGAAATTTTGGAAAATTTAAACATTACTCAATAAAAAATTTTAAAATTTCAAATTAACTAGAGCATAATTATTCCTTGCACTTTTAATTTTCGCATAATAGAATCAAACATAATTATGGGTACAAAATTTAAGATTATGGGTATTTTTATGTAGTTTCCTATTAGAATAAGGGCAGAAATGTTTTGTCCCCCAATAATATGAATAGACACGATTTAACAAATAAAAGTTTCAGCCCCAATGAATTCTTTAAATTGGGGTCCCACTATATTCAAATCAATTATAATTTTAAGGATTTTTATTTTTTGTGCACAGAAATAAATAAGGTTGACATAAACACTAACAACCTTAAAGTATTTATATATATATATATAAAATTTCTTTAAGATAAATAATAGGCATTCTAATTTATAAAAAAAAATCAAATGAAATATATTTTACTAAGATAAATTACAAATTTTAAATGTTCTAATTAACAAATATTCTTATCAACAAATTATCATTTTAGAGACATCTTCAGTTGTTTTAGTTACATATGAATAAATTAGGTGAGAATAATATAGTTAACTAAAAAAAAAAATTCAATGAAATGGAACATAAAATTTAAAAACCATATTGCTTAAACAGATTTATTGATGATATTGCTTAACAGAAAAGACAATTAAAAACTACATTTAAGGTAATCAATCAAGTCAAATTAAATATTCAATTTGTTTTTGACTTTAGGATAAATTTTTAGTTTTACTAACACTCAGATAACCTGATTTTATATAAATACAGTTAATAACAAGAAAAAAATAATTAATTCAAGAAATTTACAAAAAATTTAAAAACCAGATTTCTTTTTATAAACACTAACACCAATTCTTATATTAATTTAAAAACATTAAATGAAAATTATCTTATAAAAATTTAATATTCTGTTTTTAACTTCGAGGATTTTTTTTCCATTTGTTAGAGATTAATAAATTTAGTTGATATAAGTATGGTGAATTACATGGGACATTTACAAAATTTTAAAACCATATAGCTTAGAACACAAATGCTATCACCAATTACCATACAAATTAAAAAATACGAAATATATTTTACTAAAAATTTAAAATATTTAGATCACTTTAAACTTAAAGAGAGAATATATATTTCAAAAATGAATAAAGTAGGTTTGAATAAATGTGATCAATTACAAAAAAAAAAAAAAAAAAAAGAAAAAAAAAGAAAGAGGAAAAACATTTTTGCTAAAATTGAAAATATTTGTTTTAAGAATATAAAATATTCAATCAACTTTTAATTAATCATATTTTTCTTTAAGAAAAAATAAATTATGCTGAAACAAAATTAAATCTGAAGAAAGAAGTTACAAATGTAAAATTAAAACTATAGTATTTTTTAACAATGCACATGAAATATAATTTTGTTAAAGATATGATATAGTCATTTGACTTTTAACTCCAGATAGATATTTGATAGGATTAATATATAGATATAAATTAGGTGTGCATAAATACTGTTAGTTCTCCGAAAAATTCACTGAAAAAGAAATTTACAAATATATAAAAATGACATTGCTTAACATATTAAAAATATACAACAGAAACCTGCCCTTAAGAACTGACATTAAAATTTCTATCAATAAAATATTTCTTTCCTTTCTTAAGCCACACAAATTTCTTTACAAATGAAGTTCACTTTTGAAATATAGTTACAAGTATAAAACACTTTCTGGTTTGTCTGAAATTCAAAATAAGTTGAAATTTACATGCTAGTTATCATAGGAAACTTTAAGCAGATATCTGTACATTTAGTTCAGCCATTCATATTGTTTAAATGTTCTATAAGTATAATTACAGCGAATAAATTGTGATAGTACTAAGTGGCTATTTAGAGTACAATAATCAACAGATTGGCAAGTACTCATATCACATAGGCACCAAAAGGAATAAAGACTTGTGTATAAAAATGACATTGTAACTAGTATAAAATGCACTTTGGAAAAAATAATTTACTTATTTATTGATATATTAAATGGAGGAATTAAATTACCAGATCCAATCTTTCACAAATAAGCAGAGAAGTTAAGATTTTTATCATTTCAAATTAGGCTTCAAGAAAGTTTTAAAAATGATAATTTGCCTTGAAAACTTAAGAATTGAAAATTTTTATAGTGACATTTTAACCTAAGATATTCAATGCCTTAAAAATACACAAGTTTCTAATTTGAAGAGCTTCCCCTTCCTGAAAAATTAAGCAAACCCAAATCCTTCTGAACATTCATGGATGGCTTTCAGTAACATGGACCGGAGCTTATCGTAAGTCTCATAAGCAGGAAGATCAAGCTGATTGAAGCTGGAAAAAAAACATACGATGTAAAAAATAGTTTAAAGGAAACAAACCTTTTTACCATTTTGATTCATGATATTTAAGTAAAAACATTTTTATTAAGTATATCATAACGTAATTGAATAGAAAAAAAGAAAAACAAAATTTAAATGTAATCTTAACTTTGCCTTATAAAGTGGTGAACAGACATAATAGGCAGTCCGCTACTTCTTTTTAAACTGAGTATGCATTTTTACTTGAACTCTCCATTACATGCTTAGATGCATATTTCAAAAACCAAAGCCCTTTTTACTTTTCAAAACTTTACATGCAAGCAATCTTTTTTAACTTTCGGGTCACAACGTAATTTGCTTTAAAATGATGTCTAGATATTATGCTAAATCTCAATAACTCATAAAAAAACTCAGAAGGTCAAAATCAGATAATTGTATAATAAACAGTTTTTTTTATGTGGAATAGGATGATTGAAAAGAATGAACTTACGTGGCTGAATTGAAAAAAAAAAATTATTAAATTAAATGCATGTAAATAAATTTGTATTTTAATCTATTTCTATTTAATTTCAAAACAAATCTGTGTTTTTTTTTATCCAACGTCCAGCCGGGCCAATTGGTCCTTCCTACACTGTTAGCATAAATGTGAAATGCTAACCGGAGAAGTATCTCCAGTGTCAACATCTTTTTATCTAGAGCAAATAAGGAGATGCTGTCAATTATAAAAGTCTGTCCTCTGATCCAATTCAGTAAACTTGACCGGCACTTTATTTAATTATATCTCACAATTTTTGATATTTGACCACATAACAAGGTCATCTGCATTAGCAAAATATAGATCTTCAACGCAACACCAAGCTCCTAAAGTACATCATTACATTTCACTAGAAAGAACTTAACATTAAGAGTCCTGCCTTGTTTGTTTATAACGGAGCTTCACATTATCCCCTCCCCAACTCTAATAAATCATTGTCTGAGTAAAGATCGAATCCAGTTATAGAGACCCATTAACGCCCAGGTTTTGTAACTTTTTAAATAACATGGTTCTCCATTCCCTATCAAGAATGTATTTAAAATCCACAAATAAGCCTGAGTGTTTGTTTCAGACCAACACTATCTCACACTTTGTGAGGGATATGAATAACCAGTTTAGTGGTACTTTTATTTCTTCTAAATCCAGCTTTATTCTTTGAAATGTGGTCATTTTTCCCCAAATAGAACTGAAGCCTAAGAATTTAAATGCAGATAAGGGATACAGTCACAAACTGCCAACAAGTATGGGTTTTCCCCTTTTTAAACTGGCGAATAATAGCAACCGTTCTCCAAATACTTAGAAAATGACCACTGCCTGCCTTGTTTACAAGGTGTAAAACAGCAGTCTTGCCCTTAAAACAAAGATAAAAAAATAATAATCTGATAACAATTCACCATGGCTGCAACTTTCATCATATCTTTCTTGATAGCGACTAACTCTCCATATTTTGATCGCCAAAATTTCAACTTTGTTGAGAAAAAAGGTAGATTTATTCACAGAAAGTTCTTTTTGTGCCCGTTTTTATACATGGAGGCATTTTTATAGTTAAATTAGTATTTTGTTAATTGTCTCATTTAGACTAACATAAATTTCCATTTAATTTTATTATATACTAATTTATACTTATTAAGAACTATATATTAATACGGCAGAAAAAAATTTAAATCAACCCAATCTCTCAAACTAAAATTGTTCATTTTTTTAAGCCTAAAATTTTCAAGATATTAAACAAAAACAAAAATTAATTAAAATTTTCAATAATTTTATTGCAGGCAATTTTGATAATTTTATTGATAGCTTGAAATATGTAATAAATGTTTTAAGATGTTAAGAGAATAGAAATTAATTGCTAAAACTTTTTAAAAATTAGTTATCTACTCAAATTGCACTGATGACAAAAAAAATATAAATGAAAGTGAGACTGGATAGGTTTTTAAAAGATATAATTAGTTACATAAATGTGCTCAATAATAGAGTTACACACTCTGTGTGTAATGATAGTATAATACTCATTGAGACTAAAATGATCAACCCAACAATACAGTCAATTGCTGATATTCCAACTAATTCAACGATTGAAATTATATTTAGATCACTTTTTGAACCCTTAAGATAGGCATTTAGTTTGTAATAATCTAATCATTAGAACAAAAGTTATTTCTTTTTTAATTTAAGACCTATGATGTGTAACAGAGAATTTTTTGTAACAAACATTAAAACATACACATACTATTAATGCTTCAACAAATTAACGATTTTTAAAGTCAAGGGACTACAATAGTGATTTGGACTTTGCTGACATATCTCTCTACATTTTCATAAAAACTCCTATATAAAAACAACTGCAAATCTAAAAAGACTAACTCTAATTATCAGACTACACAAATGTAAAATGTCTCTAAGTTTTTATTTGCTGGAACTAAAACCAAAACTTGTTAACATTATTTTTTCATTTATTTTCACCATTTATATTTTTACTGCTTAGGAAACATTAATTACCTAAAAATAAGGCTCAAACAGAAACGAAGAAAACCTTGTTCACATTGTTACATTTTGAAGGAGAGAATTAAAGTTAAAAATTTTAAATTTTGGTAAAAAGTTTGGTGAAAATAATATCATAAACTCAGTTTATATATACAAACTGATCTTTTAAAATACATGTTAAATTAAAAAAAAAAATATACATTACCATGTATGTGCAGAAGGAAGTCTATCTGTTGAGCGGTCATCTCTGTGAATTTGGAATTTTTGTGTACCATTCATTCCTTCTAAAGCAGCAAAGCCTTGAAGAGGAACTTTAGATGTACCAGTCACAAATTGCAAGAAGTTTGCTCTATCTGCTTGATCAAAAGAACGCAAGGCTCGCCAGAACCATTGAATCTGCAAACATTTAAAATAATTTTTAGCGTCAGAAATAATGTAAGAAATGTTTATTTTGTGTTCTGGCACAAATAAAAGTACTTGTTTTTAATGCCAAGGGCTAGTTTTTTTTTTTTTTAAACAACGTTTTAAAATATTGTTCTCGCTACCATTCAAATTAGGACAGTTCCTTTTAAACTAGTTTCAAACTTGTGCAATTCAGCAATTTAATTTCAACATTTTTTAAAAATTAAATGATTGTTTCTGACAAAATGTCACATGTGTCACTAGAGGGAAAATGACTTGAACAAAGAAATCATATATAATCAAAAAATAGCTACAGGGACTGATACTGTTGTAATTATAAAAGCAAGTACATCTAAATAAAACATAATAGATAATTGCTCTTTAACTTTGTGAACTTTGTGACTTTAACTTTGTGAAAAATTAACTTTGTGAGAAACAGCTTTGCATGACATGGGTCAGCTTACATTGTTCTTGTGTACATTGCTACTTAAAGTAAAAATATTTGAATAATGTACTTTTTTTTACAATTTAAAAATGACATTTTTAAAGTTATATACTAATTTGATATAGTTTACTAATTAGATATAATTATAAATAAAAAAAATATAAATAACTAAAAATAAATATAAATTACGAATAAAAGTTTTTCCAGACAATCCACACTTGTTATGTAATTGTATATTTATATTAACAATATTAAAAATCGATATAGATTTGCAATTATAGCAGAATATGATTATGAACATAATTTATTGCAAGTCTTTTTTTTTTAAATCTTCAAACAAACATATAATTTATTGAAACAATGTTAAAGACTAATAAATGTTTGGATTGAAAAATTTTCAAATAAACTAATATTTTAAATAATTATCAACTTGTTCATTATTACTTTTTAATTTTCATTCAACTTATTAAGTAGTAGAATATTGTTACTTTTTATTGTTTTCAGTCTTCAAAAAAGAATATATATATCTATAAAACAAGTTTTAATGAAATGACTGTAAAACTAGATATTGAAAGCGTTCTTTCTTTGTTCTCTTAAATACAGCAAATTTTTTTTATCAATTAAAACATTACTTAAAAATTTAATCTCAAATGAAAAAAAATCCAAACCTGCCACTGTCATAATATATCCCTCTAATGTAAATTTTTTATTATTTCCAAATAAAATTATTTTTTCCAGCATTTTCAATGTGGAATTACTTAGAAAAATATTCAAAATGACAAAAAAATGTTTTTTTTATAAAAATTGATTCATACAACAAAAAGCTTATATAAAAGATATACATATAAAAGCAAGATATCATGTACAAAATATCAACATAATTATCGCAGAAAAGAACACGTACATTTTATGTTAATAAAACATTACCAGATTTTTTGTTTTAATCAACAAAAATTCTATAAAAGTAAAGTAAATTTTTAGCACAAGCAATTATAGTAGTAAGAAAAAAAGATACATGCTTTTAATCATAAATACAAAAAAAATAATTACTTGTAAAGATGTTGTCTGATACTTGTGATATTCACTATTAGCTTTTAAGTCATCAATATCTATATTTGGCAGCCCTGATATTAAAAGCTCTAACTCCTGTTCATTAAATATTGATATAAGTCTTTTTGGAATAATTTCATAGAAACCTTCTAAAAAGGCTTTTAATTGTTTTCTGATTGCACCAGTCATTTTCTCTTGACAAACTAATTTAACATATTCATTCTTACTTTCTTCAGTCACAGGGAGATTTCTACCATTAGGTTTTAAATCTCGTATTTCTGTAACACCGAATTCTTGAACCTAAAAACAAAAATAATTAGTTGTCTCACCAATGTTGAATTTTTAAAAATTCCAAAGTTTATAATTAAAAAGCAGCGACTACTCTATGTTAAATGAACACATAAAAGTGTACAGGGAAAAGAAGAACATAAGTCAACTCATTTCTAGCTAACAACACTGCTGGAGATACAGGCAATCTTACATGCTAAAACTACTAATTTGTCCTGCGGTAGAATTTTTTTGGCTTTCTGCAACAAACCTCTCCAGCACTAATATTTTTCTGCAAGATACTTTTAATAATAACAAATATATATGTACCTAATTTCAATGAATAAGCAATATTTTTTAATTTCTAATATCATAGGCGATATTCTCATATTTTGTTGAAGGAAAACACTAATTATTTCCTTTTACGCATTTTGTAAATGATCATCACCTCAAAAAATTATTATAATTAAAAATCGTGCAATCTGTAACAGTAACTATCGAAAAAATGATGGACGACGAAATCACGCAAATTGGACCCTTCATAATGGGGGAACTAAATGTGTGCTTCGTTTGAAGATTCGGTTGTTGAAATAAATAAAAGTGTATTAAAAATATGGAATTTCAAAAACTGTGTGGAAATAAAGCTGTGCTGAAATTTTCATGTGCGTAATTTTTTAAAAATTTTTTGGATTGATTTTATTTCAACAAAACCAAAAAAAAGTAAGACATTATTTTGCGACAAATCTGAATTTGTAAAAAACTCCCCCCCCCCTACAGTAAAATTTTTATTAAAATGTGAAATATGGTGTACTTGAATATATATATATATGAATGAAAGAACATAATTTCTGCAACGGAACTCTTTTCACCTTTTGTGATTTCTTTTTATTTTTCCCTTATATTTTTCTAATAGAAATTTTAGCTGATACCAATCATTGTAGAATTTATTTCTAAATAAGAGTTGAAAATATCTCCAGCATTTTTTCCCTTCGATGCACATGAAAAGAATCTTTTAAATAATGAAGTATAAGTTTTGTAATATAATATACGTCGCTATATAATAATTCTAGAGAATAAAAAATCTTTTGAAAAGCTCGGTAGAAAAGAAAACCAAGATTTTTTTCTTCATTATTCTTTATTTTTCATTATTCCAAAATAAGAATCGAAAAATCATGAACATCACTTTTCCCTCAGATGTGCGAAAAAGGCATATTTTGAATATAATTATGGAGAAAAAAAACCCTTCAAACATTTCTGCAGAAAGGAAATATTTCACTTCATTATTCTTTATATTGCATTCTTCTTAAATAAGAATAGAAAAACTGCAAACATTTCTTTCCCTCCAATGCGCGAAAAAGGCATCTTTTAAATATAATTTTAAAGAAAAACATTTTTTTGGAAATTTCCGCAGAAAAGAAAACCAAATCTTTCTGGAAGAACTCTAACTTTCTGGGACAATGTCGCTGCAATTCTGCCATGGGGCTAACTAATTTATTGCAAATGTTAAGTTTATTTAAAGACCTACAAGCATATTTGCTTTGAAAAACTGCTACAGAGCTAAAGGAAAGTTATTTTAATGAATACAAATTTTTATTACTAATGACAAAGCTTTAGAAATATTGATTTCCAGTAGATTGCACTGGTACAGAAAACATTCTTGTTTTACATTTTGATTTAAATAAAAATAAAAACATTTTTAGGTAACATTAGCTTTAAACAGGGATGAGAGTAGTCAGAAAGTAAAAAAGAGGAAATCCAAAAAAGAAGAAAAAAAGGAAAAAAAAAAAATATATATATATGTAAACAAAAATTTGACAAAAAAGTGCGATTTTTAAGCTTGTAAACCATGTGAATATAAATCCCGATATGAGACTTTTAAATCACGTAAATATGAAACTCTACATCGAATTTAAAAAATGCGAAAATACAAATCATGATTTTTTAATTTTTTGATCACGATGCATAATTTTTAAATCGCGCGATATTACAACCACAAAAACGAATCATGATATTGGATTTTAAGCTCACGTGAATACGAATTGCTACATAGGGCTTTAAAAGCTCGTAAATACAAATCGCGATATTGATTTTTTAAATCTCGTAAGTAAGAATCGCACTGTACAATATTTAAATCGCCTGAATAAGAATCGCAACGTTCAACTTTTAAATCAGGTAAATACGAAAATCGAGATTTTAAAAATGCATAAATACAAAACACGATATTGGATTTTTAAATGTCGTAAATAAGAATCATAATATACGATATTTAAATAGCGTAAATAAGAATCGCAATGTGCAACTTTTAAATCAGGTAAATACGAAAATTGATGATTGATATTAAAATCGCGTGAATGAAAATCGAGATCTGAATTACGAAAATACGAGCTATCCAGCCGACGGATAAAAAATACGGAAAATCTTATTTTTTGTGCGTGAAATCGGAGAAAATAGCTAAAATAAGTAAAAATCGGAAGGGTTAGCAGCTAGGGCGTAGATTGAATTTTCTGTTTATCTTTGAAAATCGTAAATAAATATAATTATTTTACTTCAATGACTGAATTTTAAAAAAAAACGGGATATTTATTTAAAAAAACGAAACTTTTAGAGAATCGGAGTTTTTGATAAAAAGGCTGAAATTCGAGAGACAAAAAAAAATCTCATCCCTATATAAAGGTCAACCAGTTTTATCCCAAGGAAATGATTTTTAGAGAAACTTCAGAGGGAGGAAAAGGGACTTCAACAATTTCCCTCCGCGAAAATTAAATTCCTCATAAAACATTTTAACTTGGGCAAAAAAAAATTTCAGCGGAAATTAGCGGGAAAAATGGAAAAATCTGAAAAAAAGCGGAAATCCGCGAATCCGCGGAAGAATCTCATCCCTGTTTAAAGTTATGTAACTAGCAACTGATATTGAGTTTGTGTCATAACTTTGATAAAGAAAACATTTGAAAAAATAGCATACATACTTCAACACTAAATGTTAGTTCATAGCCTAATTCATTTACACCGTGTTCTAACAAAAAGACTAGTCCTTGATAAAATGAATAATCTTCACTCTCCATATCAGTGTACCTAGAACAAACAGAACTAATTAATAAATATAATTTTTTAAAAACAAAATATAAGATTTTTATAGTCTTTCGAAGACTAAATACTTAAATATATATAAAAAAAACTATATTCAGAATTTCTATAACAAACATTTTATAATTGACTTTCATATTTTTCAAAGCTCTTTATCTATTACCATGGTATAATTTAATATTTAAAAATTGCCCAAAATGTCTTATTTTATTCAAAATCAGGTTTAAAATTGAAAATTTCAAAGAGTGCTTATTTGAGAAAAAGATAATTCTATAACTAGCATCTTTTTCTTTACTTAAAAAAATTTCTTTTTTCTACAAAATAAAATATTAACCCCTTAACGATCGGTTAATTTTCAAGAAAACCGTCATGAAAGTGCCAATTTTTTTGGCTTTTGTATTTGTATTACGTATTTGATTAGTGCTGCAATTAGTTTAAAATAAGCTGACCGTCTACAATTACCTTAAAAATATCCTGGTACTGCCATCAGGTGTGTAAAGTGATAAATAAAATGTTTTCAGGGCAAAAGAAATGAATTAGTTTTATTCTTATTGGCGCGTTACTACTGAACACTCCAGCCCATCAATATCACAGGAGCGAGAAATAGCGGGCGAAATCTCACCCCGTCATTTTCACGGGAGCGAGAAGGAAGGGGTTAAGATAAGTTATAAATTACTTTTTACTAGCATTACTGCTACTTTTAACTGATTTACAAGCTGCATAGAATTTAAAAGCTAACTGTAAGGTATTTCTTACACAAAATATAAAGACAGGGTTCTTAAAGTTAGGTATTAAAATGGTTCAGCCTCAACCCTAAGAATCTTACCAGAGTCTTTAGGTACTATGCAAGATCGTCGGTAGGTCTCATAATCACTAAATTATAAATATAAGTAAAAATGTATCAGGTTTTTCAATTGGTTGTACACATTTATATTGATGAACATTTATAGAATAAAAATAATTAAATTTTTTCCGAAGTTTTAAACACAATTTCGCTATTGAGTTGAAAAGTTTTATTCTGAAGTCAACTTCTATACTCAATTTGTTTCTATACTTTGACTTCATATAAAAAGTAATAAAAAGGCATATTCACAATAGATTTAACTAAGTTAAATTATTAATACAAGTAATGCTTACTTTACATTCTTTCCCAATATATGCTTATAAAATGATCGAGTAAAATAGGATTCCAATAATTTGTTGTCATAAACTGCTTTGGCTATAACACGTCCAACAAATTTGAAGTAACTCAAATGGTTTGAATTGCAGTGAGAAGATGAATTTATCATATATGTCACTCGATCTCCAGGGGATGTGGTGAAAAGAGCATACATAGGATTAAATATTTCTCGTGATATAATTGTGTACCATTCTCGTAACAGGCCACCAGCATCTTGACCTTCTTCACCTGCATTTATTTTAATAATAAATTAGGCAAAATTATATGCATACATATAGACATGTTTTTTCACTGAAAAGAGCTACTAAAACTGGCTTTCAAAAATTATAATATTTTAATTAACTAACAGTTCAAGCATAAAAAAAAGAGATTTTAATATTTATTTATTTATTTCAGTGCATTAAACTGACAAATTAAAATCAAAACAGGACTAATGTTCTTTACAAAATATGACCATAAATGTCTTTCATTTTTAATGTTTCAATTATTAATTTTTAATAATTCATAAAAGCAAAATTGAACAAAGATATTAAAAGTGTAAAATAAAAAGATTTTTTCATGAAGTAGAATTGTAGTTAAAAATTTGAAATAAGCATTTTCTTTTACGGAACAAATACATATCCATAACACAAGCCCAGTGGCAGAATTGTTTCGGGCTTTTCGCAACATACCTCTCTACTAATATCTTACTGCAAGATAACTTTTAAAAGTAACAAATATACATGTTACTAATTTAAAGTAACAGAAACGTCACCTTCAAAGAAAAAAACTTTTTTAATTGAATATGTAATATTTTTTTAAATTCTAATAGGTCAATATTCTTGCGTTTTGCAGGGGGGAAAACCACTGAATATTTCTTTCAGTCATCTGTAAATCATCATCACATTAAAAAAAAACGTGAAATCCGTAGCAGTAACTACTGAAAAAAGATCCGATTTGCGATTCAGTTGCTGTAATAAATAACAGTATTAAAAATATTTGATTCTAAAAGCTATGTAGAAATCAATAATAATAATTGCATAAAAAAATAGAAAAAAAATTCTGCAGAAATTAAAGCCTAAACTTTTTACTTTATGACTCTTATTTTTCATTATTCCCAAATGAGAACAGAAAAATTACAAGTATTTTTTCCCACTCCAATGAGTGAGAAAAGCATCTTTCGAACATAATACTGAAGAAAAGAAAAAATCGTTCGAAAGTTTCTACAGAAAAGAAAACCGAAGTTTTTTTTACTTCCCAAAAGAAAAATCTTTCTGCAAGAACTCAGTAATGTTCTGCGACAATGTCACTGTGTCATCACAATTCTGTCACAGGGAACACAAGCAAGCAAATATGATAAGTTATGTCTAAGTAGCATTATTTAGGTATAAGTCAGCTAAGAATCTAAAAATGTTTTTGGTCCTAAAATTTTTTTTTTCATTTAACTGATCCTAATGTGAAAAACAGTTGAAGACTCAGAATATAAATTATACCTTCAAAAACAATATAAAATCTGTTTTTCCATTCCTCAGGAGTCCTACGATGCAATTCTCTAAATGAATCTTCAAAAACATGCTCTCTCCTTACATGTACAGCTAAATCTTCCCTCCGTGATCCTTCATCCATTCGTTCAAGCTCTTGCCTAAAATAACGCCGTTTCACATCGAAATCAAGAACTCTTGTATGATCAACTAACACAGAGAAAGGGCCATCAACTAAAGGAGTTGTTGACTGTCGAAGAATTTGATTTAGAACAGTCCTGTGTGTTTCTGAAGGGGGAAAAAATGCACTTAAGATGATTTAGGAACACTAGAACTAGGTCATAAATAGAACCATTAAGATATTAAAAATCATTAGGTCAGTTAAAAAATTATACTATAAGCTAAACTCAAACTAAGTTATTAATTACTCAGTTTTTTCTTATAAAAAATGCTGATTATCAAAAAAACTATACATAACAAAAACAAGAAAACAAGATTTTTCGTTGGAATACAGTAAAATGCATAACAATGAAAAGATAATTTAAACTATGATAAATTCAACGGTTTTAAATGTTTAGGATTTCCATTTTCCTTAAATTTACATATTGGGAGTACAAATTAGTTTCAAAAGATGGCTCTGGCTGTTATGAATGTTTCATAGTGACAGCTGGTTTCAGAGAGGCTAGACATGTGTCAATAATATTCAGTTTATATTGCTTCGAGTTTCATACAAACACCCTGTTTCTAACTTGGTTGAATGTGTCAAATTTTGTGATAACTAAGCAGCATTTGTGGGGGGTTTATGTTTTTGCTTTAATTGGAAGAAAAGTGCAGCTGAAGCGCATTGAATGCTTGTAGAAGTTTATGGTGACAATGCTCCAACTGATGAATCATGTAGGGAATGGTTTTGACGTTTCAAGAATGATGATTTCAGAGTTGAAGACAAGCTTCGCTCTAGACAGCCAAAAAAAGTTCGAAGACAAAGAATTGGAGGCATTACGCGATGAAGATTCGAGTAAAACACAAAAGGAGCTTGCAGAATCCTTGGGAGTTACGCAACAAGCCGTTTCCGTACGATTGAAATCACAAGCAAGGCAATTGGGTGCCTTATGAACTGAAACCGAGCGACGTTGAAAGGCAATTTTTCACTAGCGAGCAGCTGATTCTAAGGCAACAAAGAAAGGTTTTTTTACATTGGATTGTGACTAAGGATGAGAAATGGATATTCTACGACAACCCCAAGAAGAAAAAATACCACACTATGCCCGGTCAATTGCTGCCATTGACCTCAACATCAACACCAAAGCCGAATATTCATGACTCGAAGGTCATGCGGTGTATCTGGTTGGACCAAAAGGGTGTAGTATACTATGAGCTGCTGCTACAACTTGTCAATTCCATTACGGGCGATTGGTATAGGCTACAAGTGATTAGTTTGATACTTGCATTACCAGAAAAACGGTCGGAATACGAACAAAGGCATGACAAAGTTATTCTTCTGCATGATAAAGCTCGGTCACATGTCGCAAATTTTTTTTGGAAACACTCAAGTGGGATATTTTACCGCAGCCGCTGTATTCGACGGACATTGCTCCTTCTGATTACTGGCTGTTCCGACAGATGCAGCACGATTTGGCAGGTCATCGGTTCACTTCTTTCGCAGAAATCGAAAATTGGCCCCTAACTTGGATCGTCTCAAAAGACAAGACATTTTTTCGAGATGGAATTCGAAAATTGCCTGATAGGTAGGAAAAAGTAGTAGCCAGCGATGGACAATACTTTGATTAATCTGTTCATTCATTTTGTTCTGAAATAAATGCATTCTTGACCACACAAAAACGGACCGAACTAATTTGTACTCCCGATACATAATTTAAAATAAATCATTGTTTAATTTACATCTTTGAGTAACTTAAATAAACTTACAGTTCACTTTAATAATATATTTCCATTAACTTAAGTGTAAGAAAATGCAATCTAGATAACATTTGATGACAACCAATGATTTCAAAGACATGTTAAGTACATTTTAGTCTTGCTTACTATATAGAGTTGATTTTGTCTTTTGTTTATTAGTTATTTTTGATAGAAGCTTGAGCATTTGAACTGAAAAATCCAATATTCTGCTTTACAATGCAAATTTAGCTCAAGAAAACAAATATTTTACTTAAATTTAATCAAGTTAGATAGACACAAGATCCCAGAACAACACATGTCTAATTAAACGAGAGAACACTATTAATGGGTAGAAGACAGAGTGAAATGAAAGTAAGCAGGTTTATTTTCAAATTTTTGTCTGCACATAGTTTTTATATAGTTTTTGCCACAAAAAAATTATAAAATTTCAATCATATTATATGCCTAAGATATTATATATAATAACCAAGCAGGCTTATTTCATATAAAAATGAAACAATAAATGTAATAACATTCATAATAAAAATGTATGCTACATGCACAGATAAGAATCAAGTTTGAAAAAACTTAGACCACAGATGCACTTAAAAATGAAACAAATATTTACATTTTCTTACAAAAATATATAGTAAAAGCTAGACAATCCAGAGCTTAACAATCAGGAAACTGATATACCACTTATTTTTTTTTGGTTGTATCATGGTGCAGCAGTTTTTCAGGTAAATATTGTAATGTGAAGCACGACATATTACGACATTGATTAATAAAAACAGACGGTGAGATTTTATGCTCTTTTCTAGTGCTTTTTACCCAATTTGCAATTTTAGTTCTTTTTTTTTTAAAATTTAAAACCAACTTTAATAATTTATGGATTATTATAGTTTCCTCCCTTATTGTAATAAATTCCTTATAATAGGTGATTGTTTTCTTTTTAGGAGCAACATTATTTTTCAGAAAATAAAAATTTTTAGCACTCTAACAACTGGAACATTCACATATCCAAAATTTGATTACTTCTCATGCATTCTAGATAGTCAAGCTTTACTGTACTATAAATTATAAGCCACCAATTTTAACATTTTGAAATAGAAAAAAGCATACCAGCAAACTTTAAGAATTTCACAGTATCCATTGACATATTAGCTGTAGATGCTGAATCAGAAACATTAGAAGTTATTGAATTATTTTCTCCCTGGAAATTCATTGAGGATAAAGGTGATATGGGAGGAATATCTTGTAAATGAGAAATTTCACTTTCTTGAGTATCTCTTTTATTATCTTTCCTAAAAAATATATAAAAGAACCTTAACACTTTGTTTTTCTTTCAATCTTTAGAAATTAATTACCTACAAAGTCGAAGTGTCACAGGACAGCAACCATTTTTCATATCTATTAACTAAATTGTAATCATTTCTAAGTTATTGTACATCAAACAATGATGTAAGAGAAAACCTTTTAATATTTAAAAAAACTCTACCATTGAAAATTTCATAAGTCTTGCAAACCAGATAGCAAATTCAAGACATGATGATTATAGAAAATTGCAAACAAGGAATAACTTCATTTTCATATAAAAAAAATATAGTTAATACACATAGCACAGAAAAATTTTTTTGAGTAACCAAAATGCTTATAACCTAGAAGTTTCTAGTATTTTCTTCCTGGGCATTGATTTAAGAAAAAATTGGTTAAATAAACCGACGATTTAAAAGTATCCAATGGATGTGATTGAGTTTCAGGTTGCTGCATCAAATGGATGGTTTTTGATATTGAGTTTAGGTGATTTTACAATAGCAAAATTTTGATACAATATCAAGTAGTTCAGTTTGGAAAAGACCTAAAAATTTATCTAATATAGCCGAAATATTTCTTAAAAATGAACTTTTGGCAAAAGCAATTTAAATAAATTCAATATTGAGTGGCTCATACTATTTTTTAAATTAATAATTACTTTATTTAATTCTGTAAAAGGTAATTTAAAATTCTAATTAATTTAACTATTAAAGGTTATTGAGTATATTTTTTCTTAAAATTTAAATAAATGTTATTTATAGTAGTATATTCAACAAAACATTAACAAGATTAATATTGATCATACCGAATTTAAAAAAATATGTAAAGAATTAAGCAAATTTTAATAAATTTATATTACTAATGTTATTTAGTGAATGGCCCCTAAATTTTTTTAATTAAAATTGATTACCTAGTACAGTATTCCATTAATGAAATAATTAAAAAAATTAGATAATTTTAAAATGCAAATATAATGAGTATTGAAGCTAAAAATTTTTTGTCAGAAGTAAATTATTATATTGTCCCTACACTCATAATATTTAACAAATCTATAATAATTAAAAAAATTTATATCAATTGTTTTAAATCAAATCTTTATGAGATGAATTAAAGTATTTTTGAATGACAAATCTGAAAAACTTAAGATTTATTTGCTGCTTTAAAAATTCTGAAAGCCCCTCTCTTCATACTTATTTAAAATCTTGCCTCTAAATATTATTAAGTTTTTCCTAAAACAAAATAAGAGCACTGAAAATTTTGAAAGTAATATAATAACACAATAATAAAATGCAATAAGTAAAAAAAAAATATTAGTAAAAGAAAAGTAATAAAGTATAAAAAAATGTTTACAAACAATTTGCAATTAGTGGATGGTCCCTCAGATAAAAATTTACGTTTAAGAAACTTAATTAATTCTATCTTTATTAATTAAATGAATAAAAGGGAGATGGAAATTTTGAGGCTTTGTGATTCTTGACTGCTCTGAGGATCAACATGAAAACATGTACTTAGTAAATGGTCCCCAAGTAACTTCCAAGATTATGAGTACTATTCTATAAATAGAATAGAGCAAGAAGGCCATTAGCTTGCCATTGACGAAGACGATAGCACTTCAATAACGATAAAATTAACAAGAGAAGTAAAATTTTCTTTTGCTATTAAAATTTGGCAATGTTTAGCTGGTCCCCAAAAACTCGTGGGAAGTCTCGGTTCCAATTCAGAGAGTGAAAAATGAAATTGAGAATATCTTGCAAAATGAAGCAGAGTTGCACATGAGAGTGCAAGAATCCTTCCCACTGAATCCAGAGCAACCCCCCACATGCCAGTAGCTGGGTTGCCACAAAATTGTGACCTGGCGATACCCAGGAGAAAATATCCCTTTCGGCACAGAGCGGCGCAATTTAAGCCTACTACTTCAATTTGGAGCATGTAGGCGCAGGTTTTCACAATTGGCACGGATCGGCGCAATTGGTGCAGCACTTGCAACACTGGGAGACCTAAATCCATGATTTTTTCAAAAAAATTGCAAAAATCATGACATTTCATGACAAATTTTGCTCAATACTGAAATTCATGACTTTCCAGGTGCGCGGATACCCTGTATATATATTCTGTAATTATTATATTATAATTATTATATTCTGTACTAATAATCTGTGACATTATCTACCATGCTGAAAATTTCTGTAACTGGGTTAATGGGTAATATTAGAATATATATGTTTAAACTTTTAAAATGTAAGCTTTTTTGTTTGACTTAGCTTCTGGAGGATACTTACTTCTTATTATCTTTTTCTGATGAAGCATGAACTAAGAAAAATGCCTCAACAGCTGGCTGCAAAACTAATACGGCATGATGGTCAGGAGTTTCAGCTAGTTCTTTTAAACAATCACTTAGTGCAACCCAGAGGTCATCCAACAATAGTTCGCTGCTCAGGTGAAGACACTTCAAGTCTTTCTCGGAAGAAGATTTGGAAGATGCTAAATCACCTAAAAACAACAACAATAGATTAAAATTCATGAAATTGATATTTTTCAGCAATTAATGTTATACAGATATAAATATTATGGATGGAGCAGAAACATAACTGTTCTGAAGCAGAAAAAAGATGTTTTGGAGCAAGTAAAGTTGGATATTGGAGCTAATGATTTTTTATATTAGGTGTAATAAAGTGTTTGCATTTATTGCTCCAAATTATCAATTTGCATTTCATATCATTTTTAACAGAGCTCAGAAGAAAATGCCTCAGTAAATAGAAAGGATGTAACAGAAACACAAAGAATTATCTAAATAAATAATAACTGAAAAAATTTACTCAAATGGGTTTCCTGCAGAAATAAAATCTAAAAAATAGCTAAAATAGTATTTTAATACGCATTTTTAATATATTTTAAAAAGAAAATGAATCTGTCAACTCTTGTAGATTTCCTCACAAATCCACGGTTTTCAATCGATTTTTCTCTAGTTATATATCGTTTTTCAGTGATATCCATGTGGTTTTTAAATTCCGATATTTTTAATACAATGTCATTATGACACGCTAGTTTCTAATTCGGTTTTCACTTTTTTACACACTTGATTTATGGCAATTCCATCAAAAATTTATGCTGTTTGATGATCATTGTTTTTTCAAGAGTTACTTACAGCATTTTGGGCATTTTAATATAGTTTTTCAAATTGCAACATATATAATACAATATTGTTTACACGCAAATTTTGTAGTTAAGATATCACATTTTCACAAAATTCGTGGTAAATCCACATGGTTTAGAATAACGACTAACGATTTATTCAAAAATCACTTTCTGATGAGCATGATTTCAAAGTGATTCCATGCTACGATCAGCCGATTCAACTTTCTTTTCTAATTCCAATATTTTAAATGCATTGTTATTTCTGCATGTTTTTTGAATATTAGAAACTACTTTTTGAAGCCCTCTATATGTGACAATTCTATCGTAAAACCACAGCGTTTATTGATAGAGCAAACATTTTATTTTGGAGCTATTTGCAATTGTTAGAGCTATGTCCAATTTGCACAACTGTTCTAACCCTGAAATATGTTTCAAAATAAATAAAAACAAATGCAACAATAAAATTTATATTAGGTACCGTATTTTTCGGCGGAAGTGCCGCGGCGCTATCGAAAAAAAAAGTTGTTTTTTTCCTACATGCGGCGCTTCCGACGAAATATTTTTTAGTAGCAAAAAATTTTTCAAGGAAAGTTGTTTAAGATTAAATAATTTTCTGAGAGAAAGACTATTAAAAAAAATTTATAAAGAAGTCGACGAAATATTCGCCCGTATCGCGATCTGCTGCAGAACATCGGCAATTGTAATTTGAGCGAACAGAAAAGGAAATAATAGGACCCTAAATCCGACACTCACGGGACTGACGAAATGCCGAACTTTGGATCTCTTTCGGAAATTCCAATATGGCCCCCTAATATTACTATAATTCAATTCCATTGTTAATTTCAGAAAAACCGATAAATTTAGTCAAGTTTCGATCGTAGATTATGATGGGGTGAATTTAAAACTGGCCCATCTTAAGAAATTTTACTAATCAAAATAATAATCTATATAATATAATCAAGAAGAAATATTTTGAATCCTATAAAGAAGAAATAATAGTTTCTTCTTTGGAGCGAGATCATAGTTCTCGTTTTTTCCTTTAGATAACATTTTGTTTTAACAAAAGACGCTTACCTCGCAAAAAAAAAAAAAAGCTAACAAGGAACTACAAAAAAATAAAAAAAATGTAACAATTAATGCTAAGAAACTAACAATGAATAACAACAAAAAACAAGCGAAAAACTAATAACGTTAAAAATAAAAGAAACAAGCAAACAACTATTAACACGAAAAAAAACAAGCTAACTATTAACACGAAAAAAAACAAGCTAACTATTTACAAAAAAAAAAAAAAAAAAAATTAGCAGTTAATAACTAATAAAAAGCGGCAAAATAAAAAATTTATAAATCGAATAAAAAACCGCAAAAGGGATAGAATTCATTTTGTTGTCTACATGGTAGTTTCAATGTCAACTGGGTGTAGCCAATTTATGGTCAAACAGAGGAGGGAAATTTGGGGGCAAATCAGTAAAGCACAAGCCCAGCTGTCAGGATTGATCAGTTTTTTCCAACTTGCATTTCTTTATTTTGTTCATTGGAAATGCAGATGTTTTTACTTCTCAATTTATTTTAAACTGATAAGAAACAGATGTTTCCTTTGACACAGATTTTTTTTTCAAGCTTCTTTTTTATTTTTAAAAGATAAAATAAAGTAAGTTACTTCAACAAAATAAAATTCCAAATAAAAAGAATATAGCTGATTTTTTTTTTATCTTATCAATATAAATTTCTTAAAAAAAAAATTAGATCAGATTAAGTGCTGAATTTTGGAATGCTGGATTAGGGGTCCCATACCCTTTTCTTCTCCCCAACCCTTTTAAAATATAACTGATTGATTTCTCCTAAACAGCTCCAGTAGAAATGACACGTGGAGGAGGTGGGGTACACCCCTCTTTTAAACATTTTCTTCTCTTTCTAAGGTGAGTCAGATTGGGTTATTTCCATTGAAGGAGAGGGCATTCTACCCACTAAAATTCCACCCCCTAAGATTGTGAAAGTGAAACTTATTTCCTCTTCTCTCATTCCTTCAGAATTTTTTTGGGACCTGTTTAGTTATTTCTTATTCTTGTTATTATTAGTTATTTCGTTATTATGTATTAGTTTTTCCTCAAATTGTTAACGGTAATAAATTTTAAAATCTTTTTATTTTAAAATCTTTCTTATAATAAATTTTTATTTTACTTTTCTTATTACATTGTTTTACTGATTTCTGTAATCGGTTCAGCGTAGCTACTGCACAAATAAATAATTTTTTTTGTTGTTCTTCTGTTTTATGGCGCGGTGCCAACTGGTAAGAACAACTTTATTTTATATCGTTTTGTTGTTTTCTTTTTCATTTTTTTTGCTGAAAAAGAAATTTTTTATTATAATTGTCAGACAATGAATTTCAATGAACAAGGTTCGAGTAAGAGTCAGAGATCACGAGTTCGAAAAACCTCTGAAGGAGGGAGTTCGAACATTTAAAAATAATTCGAAGACAGAATTTGCATAGTATTAATTTTGAATGTGTAAGTACCCTCATTATGCAAGTGTTATTTTGTATATATATAACAAATCAAGATTGGTTTTGGAGTTTTCTGTTTCTTTTGATTTTCAAGACTGTATGTATTGAATTCATGTTATGGAGAGGATTGTTTCTCCTTTATGATGTTTAAGTTAAGTTATGACTTTTCTTGCTTAATAAAATTTATGATTAGTTAAAAGATGACTTTTTCATTATGCTTGCTGGGCATTTTCCACAACGCACTAAACTCTGCCAGCAAGGTTATGGGCCATGCCTGCCCAGCTTAGTTAAGCTTTTGTCGTCTTTAGAAGCAAGTTTATTATAACGCTACTGGGGCCGTTTAGATAGATTGGAGATGGCCGAAAATGACAGCAGCTCCATATTGGGATTTACAAAGCTAAACAGTTTCAATTACAGTAGTTGGAAAATAAATATGAAAGTATTACTCATCGATAAAGGCTCTTGGGAATTTGTTGGTGGTACAGAGAAGCCATTACCAACTGATGCAACAGACAGAGACTTACGCTCTTATGAAATGCGAAAAGCTAGAAGTTACTCTACTATATTCCAAGGAATTGATGAGCAGTTTCAACCGCTGATAGCCGACACAGAGGACGGAAAGACAGCGTGGACTATTTTAAAAGAAAACTTTGAACCTACCTCCCGAGCACGGTTAGCCGGACTTATTGATGAATTCTTTGAATTGAAGTTTGATCCAGAGAAGGAGACTATTGGCATTTTCTGCAAGTTAGTAAATGAAAAAAGGAAACAGATTCATGACGCAGGTTTTGAAATGCCAGAAAAGCTCACTTGTTTCCAATTAATTAGAAGATTGCCAGCAGATTATGACAACTTAGTTCAAATGCTTTATCGACTAGAAGATAAAGATTTTTCGATTTCTAATGTTGAAAAGGAGCTCCTAATCGAATCTGGAAGGATACAACAAAAGCAGAAAGACAGAGGAGAGGACATAGTCGCCGATGCTTATACTACTTCATCTACTAGAAAGCAAGCCTATCGGAAGTTGAATGGAAATAAAAGCAGTGGTCGCGTCCTGGGCAATGATACAATAACAACAATTATGTGTTCCTACTGCAACAAGAAAGGACATAGTGCGGAAAGATGTTTCCTGAAGAAGAAAACCACGAAACGGGATTCTAAAACTCAAGATTCCAAGGAAACTTTTTACAGTGATTTAACTACGATAAGAGATGCTGAAATTCGCCAAGGGAAAGACAAGCAGTTTGTTGAATTCCTGATAGATACTGCCAGCACAGCTCACTTCTGTACACAAAGAGACTACTTTAGTAACTTCAAGACTTTGAATCCTAGTCAAGTACTTGTTGGGGATAAAAATAGTAAGTCTGATATTTTTGGTATTGGGGATATACATTTTAATGTTCAAGATAGAGATAAATTTGTTCCCATAAAATTAGAAAATGTATATTTTGCACCCAATATGCGTAGAAATTTAATAAGCGGTTCGAATATGGATTTAGCAGGGATTACTGTAAAATGGGGCAACAACAAAATGACTGTATTTGGTAAAAACCATAATTATTTATTTACTGTACCTAGAATTGATAAGTTGTATATACTTAAAGGTTATGTTGAAAAAGTGGTAGTAACTAAAGAATTAGCATTTAGTACAGGTCTTGATAGGGAATTGGTTCATAGACGATTTTGCCATTTAAATGTTGCAATGCTAAATCATATGAGTCAAAACAATGTTGTGAATGGTTTAGATAATTTGTGTGGTAAATTTGATACTTGTAATACTTGTAAAATAACTAAATCGACTAGAACTAGTTTTAAAGTAAATCACGGTATAATGACTAAAAGTGTATTAGAGAAAGTACATGTGGATGTTTGGGGTAAAAGTCCAGTAAATTCAGTTGGCGGAGCTGAATATTTCGTATCTGTAATAGATGATTTTTCTCGTTATGTTGAAATTTTTTCTATAAAACATAAACATGAAGTTTTTAATTGCTTTAAACTGTATTTAGCAAAATATGAAAGGCAGTTAAATACTAAACTTAAATCTGTAAGGTGTGATAACGGCATGGAATTTTGTAATGTAAAATTTCAAGATTTTCTTAGTGAATTAGGTATACGTATGGAGAGAACTTCAGTATACACTCCAGAGCAAAATGGGGTAGCCGAATCTTATAACAGAGTAGCTGGAGAGGGAATACGCTCAATGTTAGCCGATAGTGGTTTAAAAGGTAGATTTTGGGCAGAAGCACTGCATTGTTTTGTTCACGTAAAGAATCGTAGTGAACACAAACTACTGGAAGGCAAAACACCGTTTGAAATTTTCTATGGTTATAAACCGTCAGTTAAACATTTCAAAGTATTTGGATCTTTAGCGTATGCTCATATCCCTAAAGTTCAGAGAAACAAACTACAACCAAATGCAAAAGTAGGAATTGTAACTGGATATGCAGTCAATACTAAAGGTTATAGAATTTACTTGCCTAAAGATAGGAAAACTATAGAAACTATACACGTAAAAATTGATGAAAGTAAAAACGGAGTTAAAACACTATTTGGTAAACCTAGTAATGAAAACTTTTTATTTATAAATCTGAATTCAGACATCAATTTTGATGATAACAATGAAAATGAAATAGATAAGGTTCATGCTAAATCTCCAGATTTAAAATTAAAACCTTTAAAAATAACAGAATGGACTAGAGTTGAGAGACCGCGTAATAAAAGTAGCAGAATAGATGTTTACTATTACCCTCCAGGCGATAAAACCAGATTGAGATCAAACAACCAAGCTAAAGAATATTGCGATAAAAACCAAATTGAGTATGATCATTCTAAATTTAATTTTAAAGCTTTAAGCAAAACTCAAAATTTAACTTCTTCCCATAGTGACACTGATAGCGAAAGTGAAGATTCGCCATCGAATTCTTTTGTAGATAATCAGATAAGTGATATATTTGAAGGTGAGGTATATAATGCAGAAATACCGAAAAACTTTTCTGATGCACAAAAACTACCAGAAAGAAATCAGTGGAATAAGGCAATGGAAAAAGAGTTAAATATTATGAACGAAAGAAAGGTATGGGAAATAGTTGATAAGCCTCCCAATGCTAAAGTAATAGGAAATAGGTGGGTTTATGCAGTCAAAAGAGATGAAAACAATAATGTTAAACAATACAAAGCTAGACTTGTAGCACAAGGTTTTAGACAACAGCATGGTGTTGACTTTCTTGATGTATTTTCACCAGTTGTGAATTTTTCTGTTATTAGATTACTATTTATTATTCTTTTGTTTATGTTATGTTGGAAATATGCACAGCTAGATGTGAAAGCAGCATATTTGTATGGAAATCTTAGTGAGGTAATTTATATGAAGCAACCTCCAGGTTTTGAAATCGAAGGTGAAATGAATAAAGTATGTTTACTTAAAAAGTCGATATATGGACTTAAACAATCAGGTAGAGAATGGAATGCTGAGTTAGATACTATACTAAAATCGATTGGTTTCGAAAAATTCAAATGTTGTAATTGTGTGTATAAAATGAAAAATATTATTTTATTAGTATACGCTGATGACATGGTGTTATTTTGTAAGACTAAAACTATTTTAGATGAAACTATTGAATTGATTAAGAGTAAACTTGATATTCAAAATTTAGGAAAAGTCAAATATTTGTTAGGTGTTAACTTTGAGAACAAAAACGGTAATTTGTATTTACATCAAAAAACTTATATTGAAAAATTATGTAAACGATTTAATGAATTACCTAAAACTCATGTTACGTTACCAATTAAAGTAGCTTTTAAATTGCCAAATAAAGTAAATGAAATTGTTGAAAATAAAATAATGAAGAAATTTCCTTATCGTACATTGATAGGGTGCTTATCTTTTATAGCAAATCGTAGCAGACCAGATATTTCATATGCTGTGAACGTTATGTCACAATTCTCGAATTGCTATAATTACCAACATTGGACTGTAGTTGTAGATTTAATGAATTATGTAATAAATACTAAAGAACATAAGCTTTGCTTATCAAATCATAATAATTCTTCTTTGATAGCTTATTCAGACGCAAATTGGGGTTGTCATTTAACAAATAGATTTTCTACATCAGGTTATTTAATATGCTTAGCAGGTATTCCTTTTAGTTGGAAATGTAGCAAACAAAAATGTATTGCATTAAGTAGCATGGAATCAGAATTTATAGCATTAACGGATACGGTTAAAGAACTTTTATGGTTTACAAACATATGTAATGAGTTAAACATAATATCAAAAATTGAAAAACCTGTTTTGTATTGTGACCATCAATCTGCAATTTATTATTGTAAAAATAATGTTGAAAATTTAAAGACGAGGCATATTGATATAAGATTTCATTTCGTGAGAAATTTGCTTAATGAGGGAAAATTCGAAATTAAGTATATTAAAAGTAAAAGTAATTTGGCTGATTTTTTGACTAAGGCTTTAACTAAGACTGAATTAAATAAAATTAAAGGAATTTATTTTGAAATGTTCGATGGGGCCGCATGTCAGACAATGAATTTCAATGAACAAGGTTCGAGTAAGAGTCAGAGATCACGAGTTCGAAAAACCTCTGAAGGAGGGAGTTCGAACATTTAAAAATAATTCGAAGACAGAATTTGCATAGTATTAATTTTGAATGTGTAAGTACCCTCATTATGCAAGTGTTATTTTGTATATATATAACAAATCAAGATTGGTTTTGGAGTTTTCTGTTTCTTTTGATTTTCAAGACTGTATGTATTGAATTCATGTTATGGAGAGGATTGTTTCTCCTTTATGATGTTTAAGTTAAGTTATGACTTTTCTTGCTTAATAAAATTTATGATTAGTTAAAAGATGACTTTTTCATTATGCTTGCTGGGCATTTTCCACAACGCACTAAACTCTGCCAGCAATAATTTAGAAATTAAAACTTTACTTTATGAAATGCATACAAAAATTTAATTTTTTATTATACAGATATTCAAAATAGTAATTTAAAGGACTCTTCTAAAAGGATGCTGATATGCCCGGTTTAGCGCCATTGCGGCGCTTACTATAACTTTTTTTTAAAAAAATTTCAATTTTATCGATGTGCGGCGCTTGCGACGAAGTGGCGCTTTCGCCGAAAAATACGGTACTTCTCGAAATTTGTATTTCAAAGCTTAATTTAGAGAAGTTAGGGATTTCAGAAATGGGCTGAAATCCCTAACTTCGCCAAAACCAGGTACCTTGATTTTGGCGAAACTCGTTTTGGTTTTCCAATCATGCAAACTCTGAATCATATTTTATTTGGTAAGAAGAAGGAGCTGTAAAATTGGCATATTTTTGTTGAACTCCTGTAGATCAGTTTGTTTTAATGTGTAAACTCTAGATTTTTTTTTTTTTTTAAGATAACCTTATTTGTTGCTCATTGCAGTTAGAAAAAAATATTTTTACTCAGTTTATTGTATGGTTACTAAGTGTTCATACAAAACAAAAAGATTGTTGTTGCTGCTTATGCCCACTGGACCAACAGAAGCATTAAATCAAGTCTATGAACTCATCCAAAAAGCTCCCAAAGCCATGTACAATTGCAGCAGGGTTGGAGACCAGGTGGCTCTTCTGGCAGCCAATACACGATAGGATGTGGGCAGGAGCAGACTGGTTCCTTAGCACTGGTATTGCAATGTGACGTTGGGATCGAGTGTGTCCGCTTCTAAGTCTGGCAAGCGCCGTTTGGACATGCCTATTGCTTGCCCTGATCAGAGCAAGACCAGGTCGGCCTCCTCCATACCAAACATGCACAGGAGCTTTTTTCCAACAGGAACCAATATCTTGCCTTGTCCAGGTTCTGAGAAAGTAAGAAGGTCATCGCCAGTAGTATCTCTATGGCTGCCTTCACGGGTGAGGCCATCAGCAATTTCATTCTTGTAGACATTCACGTGTGACGGTACCCACTGAAAGAAAATCCTAATGTTGTGACTCAAGCAATTTAGAAGCTGGACAACATTTAGTGTCGTTCTGTCACCATGCCTCCACCATTCAGACAGGTGCTGTGTGGAGCTACGGCTGTCACTCAGAATCCATACATCTAAATCGACATTGTGCGCAATGCAAAATTTCACAGCTTCCTTTATAGCTATTAGCTCTGACCTAAAAGCGGAGCAAAAATCAGGATTTTTGATGCATATCTTGATGCCAGTCCCTTAAGATGAATATTCCACTACCAGATACAGCACCAGCACTCATTCTACTGTCAGTGTAGATCTGTAAAGCATCATTTGGAATTTAGTTTCCTAATAGTTTAGCTTCCAGAGCAAGCTGTCTGAGATATTCTGGGTGCTGTAAGCCCTTGTTGGTATATGAGCATAAATTAGTTCTAAAAAAGAAGCGTCCGTGGAACAACGTAGCAACATCCATGCAACCTGCCAAAGAGACATATTCTACTTTATTGTGTAGCCAACCCTCGCTTTCAGCGCGACTAAGCGGGCTCTCTCTTAAGGCGACGATTGTTTTTCCAGTTGCGCACATAACTAGAGGTTCCGTGCTAGTGGTCACCATAACTGATGAGTTTAGCAAAATATTTGGTCAAAAGGTATCTGCTTCGTAAATTGAGAGGTACAAGAGTCATGACTAACATGACTCTACAAAAAGATTAAGACCAGTAATATCATTGTTCTGCTTTGTTTCAATAACCTTCGCTCTCGGGGTAAGACTGGGTTCAGCAAGTTGTAGTATGACCGGGTACTACCACACTATATAAAGCCAATTTAGAATATCAGATAAAGAAAAGGAAATGGAACATTTAAAAAAAATTTCATCTCTAAAGAGAAAATTGTTTTGCAGTTACTCAAGAAACAAAAAGGTAAACTTCAAAATGAAATAATCAAAAATCAAAAGGAAGTGTTTGAAGGACCAATATAACAAAACAATTTTAAAAAAACAAACTGAAATCCTAATGCTTCCCATTAAGATAGTAAAAACAGATCAGATGTTGATTGTTTATCTTGCAATGTTATATTTTTTCAATCAGGGCATGCGGTAAGAATTTGCCACATTGCTGTATGTGATAAAATCATAAATTCATCGAAATAAATTGCATTTTGACAAAAATATTTGAGAACAATTTTTTCTACCAACAAGAAAAATATAGATTCCCCTAGATCCTGAAATTACATCACTATGAATTTTTCTCAACAAATTTTGTATTTTTTGTTCGATTAAAGTAATTTCCATTAGATACATGGCATAACTAGTAAGAATTATATTGAGTTCAAATAATCTAAGCAACAAGAGATATTGTGTAAGCATTAAAAATACAGATTCGCGGCTGTTCGTTACCGAATTACGCAATATCACATGGCAACTCTTTCCTATGGTTCGTGTCAATAAAGCAGATTACGTGGTAGCTAGATGCATATTACCATCCTACTACTCCTGCAGAAATTTTTTTTTCGTGACAATAGCATATTGTTCATGAAAATAAACTTATTCTAAAATTAAAAAACTAAAATGGTTGCTAAAATAAGAAATTTGATTTTATCTATATAGGTAATCACTTTTTAATGATAGATATAATATAACCACCTGCACTTGACTGCCAATTAATGTTTTCAACCTTAGCCCAAATTTCAATAAAATAAATCTCCGTGAGTAGTACAAAAACTCTTAAATCAGATTTAAATTATTCAAATAATTTATCTTCAACAGCGACTATTTTTTATGAAAAATTACAACATGACAGTAAAAATTCTTTTGTTAAAAAATAAAACTTTAGTGAAACATTTTATTTAAAATGAAATATAGTTAAACGAAAGTCAATTAAAAAAAAACAGCAAATGTTGCTTTAGGTTTATCCTTATATTACTGTTCTAGTCTAAGAAGATTAAAAAAATTAGATTCTAATTTATTTTCTCAAAGACGATAAAACATGTACATTTTTCATCCTACCACCCAGTCATTGCTCATTTATTCCTCCCCAACAACAAAATGACTCTTGATTTGAATTTGCATTTTATAAAATAGTTTAATTTATAGTAAATTTGTATTCTGATTTGAAGTTATCAATGGGGAAAAAATTAATTAAAAAAAATTGTTAAGTTTTGCCTTTAATATTTTCGAAATTTGGTCAATACTTATGATATTTGGCTAATTGGAAGTTCTTAGTGCGGGCCCTGCTAATAGAAAAGGAGAAAAAGAGAAAGGTAGATCCAATGAGGAAAGCGTTTTTACAGGGTCCACAAAAGCTGATGTAGAGCTGAGAGAGATAATTACTTCATAAGTGAACTTTGTCCACAAATTTTTAAATTTTATTCAAAAATAAATATGTCTGCTACTTTTACAATGTAATTCCAATATTTCTAAATTTACCAAAGAGTTCCCATGTGCACCAGGAAATAAAATGAGAAATGATTGCATTAAAATGAGAAAATATGTTTCCAAAACATATTGCCACTCATTATTAAGGTTACGAAGAGCTAAGTAGGGATTAAATCATCAGAAATCAGTTTATATCTCAAGTTAAACTGGTATGCATTTGCTTATAATAAAAAACTGTTAATAAGCTTCATTGTTAAGTCTAGTTTTCGATAATTCAACCCCACTTTTGTTTTTATCTCACCTGACAATCAAATGCAAAGAAAGAGAAAAAGTTTGTAACAGAATATGGCAACAATTCTATAAAACTTTTCACACAAAGATAAATTTCTCTTTCTTCTAAAATTGAACGAAATGTATGAGACGGTTTTTGAAGATGGATATAATTAAATATTGTAATTTGGTAGATGTTGTGGCAAGACCATTAGTAATACTTCCAACACAAAACTGCATGTGCTTCTCTTACAGCTGGCTGAGAAACAAAACATTATAGAGAATATATAAAAAGGCATTCCTGCAAGAGCCAATTGTAGACCAGCAGGGGGTGGGGGTTATTAAGATGTTACCAAAACACTACAATTCACAACCTTGCGACATGCAGAACTGTTGTAATGTCGTCAGTATTTTGCACAAGCAGCATTTACTTCCAACACAAGCTGGTAGCCATTGACCTGAAGTTTAGTGGGCTTTAAACTGTTACTGGGGATAGAACCCTAATTCATCACAATGACAGTTCAGTGCCTTAACTAATGAGCCATAGCAGCTCATAGAGAATATGTAGGATATATTATTCTTTGTGATTTTTGTTTAAATTGAGATAAAATATTTTTCGTGATTGACAATTTATTAGCAACTCCAACTATGCATATTATTTTTTTTATTCATTTTTTTCAAATTATAAAGATACAGGGTTGGGTTTTTGACGTCAAAAAGTGGTTTTTGACATGACAAGGGTATAATACTGGTTTAAACCGTCAAAAATGTCAAAAACTAAAGTTTGCCAAAAAAATATATAAACTTCAAAACTACGTACAGTTGCCATGCATTATATTGAAATTTAATTATACTATAGGTAATCAGCAGGTTTTAAAATATTTTTTAATTAAAATTAGGGTAAAATAACAGATTTAAAATCTCAGAAATTTATATTCAAATGCATGTGCAGAAAAATTTTGCACAAAATTTTTTTAAATATTTATATTTTGAAAAAAATAAATTTTTTTTGATACTTAAGAAAATTAAAAGTTTATTACTATGCATTTTTGACATATAAGGAACATATAACTAATATTTATAAGGAACTTACAAGTTATGTTGTATAAATACAAACTTGATACAAGTGTATGAAAAAAAATTTAATGTTATACAGAATATCTTTATTGTCCAGATTGTTAATTTAAATTTAAAAGTAGTTATATTTGTGAATAATGATAAATATAATTCAAATTGTTTATTATATTTATTTATAATTATTACACTTATCATTTTAAAACAATTTTTACATCTTAATTTTTTTCCCCCACTTGTATTAAGAATACAAATAATGCATAAGCAAGAAGTAATTATTCAACAGCTGAATATTTAGATATTCAACAAAACTATGTATATAGTATTCAGCAAAATGAAATTCACAAGTATTTGGATAAACTAAATTTTCAGCATAGTAAATGAATAGGCTGAATATACTGTAAATCGACACTAACTACTCTGTGTATTTAACAGAAAGCACTTAAATTTGTATTGTCTTATGTTAAGAAGATTATTAAGAAGATTTAAAAGAATATTAAAAAGATTTTTCTTTAAAAGATGTCTAATGTGCAAAACTGCTTGTGTTTATCTTTAAAAATGTCTAATTTTTAGTATAATCTATACTATACACTAAATTTGGTTATAAATAAATTTCTGAATAATATCACTGCAGATTTTCAATTACACATGAAAATGAATACATAATATTACAAAAGATGTGAGCTTTCAAAAGTACAAGATTTTGGTTACTATTCAAAATATAAGTGTTTCTTCAAAATTTTAAATTTATTTTTTCTAGAACATATTTAGAAACACTATCCTTTATAAAAAATATATAAATTTTATGTATTAATTAAATTTCACATATGAATATAGGTTTTTGACATTTTCGACATTTTTGACAGTGAGGTTTTTGACGCGACGGTTTAAACCATGGTTTAAACTGTCACATGTCAAAAACCTGCTTACAGAACAACCTGTATGTAAGCTGGACACAGTTTGAAAAGTTAAAAGAAAAGTTCTAAATGCACTTACTTTTAGTATTAAGATCCCAAGAAGTATTAAGATCTTGTGACTCATGCACTATTTCTATAGGAAGATTTGGATTCAAACAACTGGGTAAGTCGCTGCTAGAAGAGTGAATAGTAATTCCCTCTTCTCTTCTTTCAGACACATCAGGATCTAAAATTTTAAAAAATGGTAAATTTAAATATACGCTCAAATAAACCATGCCTTGATGTAAACAATAAAAGCACTAAATGAAGGGTACAGGATACAAATCATCAGCTCAATATTTCATACATCAAAATATTGCTCACATTTGTTGAGGGTTTAGAGTTAGGGCTGTACTATGTGTACCAAATTTTTATAAACTACTGTAGTTCCTTAGGTAGACAAGAGAGCTTAGAAGAATTCGTATAGCGCCAGCCAAAACACTATTTAAGTTCAATGCTTTTTGTTAATTTTATAAAGTTTTAAGCTTAGCCCCCCTCCTAATTACTTTGAATCAGAACCCTTTTCTGCACTTCATTTTTTACTTCATATTATCCAGTTTTATTAAATTTTTGACATCCAGATAAAACAAACTTGACACTAATAAGATAAATATTTTGATAACAATGACTTCTCCCATGAATAAACACAAACAGTAGAACTCTGATTTATCATCACCAGATGATGATTTTTAGTTATTAACTGCTTTACAGGTAAGATTTGGGAGCACTGGAATAATCTTAGAATTAAGTTTGAAATTATATGAAATTTAAATAGAGTGCAATAGCAGCATAAAAATAATAATCAAATACAAGAATAAAATGCCTATAAATTGCAGATATCATATGACCATTTTTATTATCGACCACTATATAATTTTTCGAAATCTCCATCGACCCCCACAAAAGTAATTTTCTGTTAATTAAAACAAAACTCTATTAGATACTGTGTTTGTACATTTATTTTATGATTTTAAACAATTATTAAAGTAATAGTACATTGTGTAACAATAGTTTCATGAAAAATATATTAATATTGAAATTTAAATACCTTATTATTAAATAATAAGTAATTATGCATAAGTAGATATAATAAGTAAAGTAACTGAAGGTTTACTGCTTCTTGATCAATGAGATGGATGTGCCTGGTGTTTTTTTGCAAGGTTCGCTATATTGGGTTCAAAATTGGTCAATTTTAATTTTCGTCAAAATTGGTCAATTTTGTAATTTTCGTAAAAAAATACAAAGTGTGCTACAGTTTTGTCGTGGGCTGTACTAATCCATATTATTAATGCTTACCTTCTTTTTTGTGCACTGATAATTAAAATTGGTATCTAAACCAAACGAATGGTTTTATCGAAACAATAACTAATTATCCAAAATTGTAAAAGTTTTAATAATGACACTGCAAATATTCAACACAGTTTGCAAAGATAGCTGGAACTGCATATAATATTTGCATTTGTAACGTCAATGTGTCAGTTCGCGCCACTGCGCGGTGGTACGTAAATACTTGTTTCACCCCAATAAATAAACGTTTATTAATTTATGTTTTATAAAGAAACTAAGATTGAGTCAATTATTTAAAAAAATTCACAAATTTTACATACTTAATTAGGTATGTGTGATTTGCGTATTGAGAACTGTTTTTTTCCCGACCCACAATCGACCCTGCAAATTATCACCTTCCAGTGCAGTTTAGTTGACTTGAGATTCAGATAGGATGAAAATTCTAACACACAGTATAATTCTCAAGAGCAAATACGAGTTCTTATGTATAAAATAGGAATAAAGATTATAGATTAAAAGGAATATTATATTGAAGGCAAATTTTGTCGAAAATGAAAAAACAAATACACACCAGTAATATTACAAGTTTATAGTACCTGATAAAGGCTTGTTTTTAGATAGAAGTTGAGTGGACTCTGTTAATTGAATAATGACTTTCAAAATTCTTAAGAAAAAGGCTTGACTAGAGGCTTTACTGGTGAAAGATGACATAGATGGCAATTGTAGTTCTCTGCCACTTCTTCCTTTTATTTTTCCAGGAGCAGTTACCACAACAGGTCTACAAGTAAACCTTTAGAAAAAAATAAACTAATAGTTAACCAAAACAATAACTCATTTTTAGGCACATATATCAAGAAAACAATTAGGGAAGAAGTGACTGTAAACATAAATTAAAACATTTATTGCTTTAATTAAAAGCAATACAGAATACTGAAAACAGAAATTAAAACATTTATTGCTTTATTAAAAAAAATATTAAACATAAGTGATTAGAGAAATGAAGTTTACCAGCAGAAAAATAATTGTAAAACAAAGCTCCAGTTATAACAATAGAAATACTGGTTAGCAAATGAATCAATAAAATAAAATAAAATATTTATGTATGCTTTAATCACTACTCTGTTTCGAATGATTAGAATTTAACTAGTGAGAAATAAAGTAAAAAATAATTCCTTACAGTCTTGTATTGCATAAGCATTACTAAATTTTCTTTTAAAAATTGTCACAAAATCAGAAATTTACACAGATAGCATCGTATTGTCATTATTTTTAAATAGTAAGTCAAAATCTTATAATAAATTTTAGTTATAAATATTATATACTTCTGCAAACATTCATGCAAAAAGCAGCACAATAATCCCCCTAAATGAAATAGTGTACTATTGCAACTATTAAGTTGCATACAAATATATAAAGAAGAAAACTCACCTATCTTGAATAGTGCCCTTGAGTTGAAACTTGCCGTCATATTCAGGATCTTTTTCTTCATTTTCAGAATTCTTCTCAGCAGCTAAATGAGCATTTAAACTCTTCAGCTCATACATAAGAGATCGGATATTTTGACAAACTGATTGTCCCAATTCTCTAGCGCCATCAAGAAGTAAATATAATACTGTATGTCGTGTTTTCATACAACCACGCGACAATCTAAGTAATAATGCAGTGGCATCTTCTAAACCTTCTTCAGAACAAGTTTTAGAAGTCAAAACCTGAAAAAAAAAATTCTTTCGATTTAAAGACTTGCAGCATTGCACGAAATGTTCATAAATCTTTCAATTCCGATAATAAGAATGCAAGGACGGCTAGAAAAAATGTTTCTCTCAGCAGGGAGAAATCAAGGAAAAGTCTATGAAACTATGAAACTATGAACTATGATAAACTTTTTTTAATTTTTTGAGCTTGTTTGTTTTTTTGATTTTTTTGTTTTTAAATTTTTTTTAAGTTTGTTTTTAAATGTTTAAAAACATTTAAAAAGAGTTTCAGAGTTTGTTTTTAAATTTTTAAAGCAATAAAATAGGTTTTAGAGTTAATTTGGTAGAAAGCAAACATAAATTTGAATTATTCTAACAATGTAATCTTTATTTCTCAAGCTTTAAAATTATTTTTTGTTGAATTTTTAAAAATTTCTAGAATAGATGCATAAACATAAACTTTTTACTTTATAAAACTTCATTTCTTTCATAAGTAATTCAACTTTCAGTATTAAATGTATGGAATGGGATAAGTGGGCTACTTGGGCAGGAATTCTTTTATTATTTTCCCCAAAATCAAAAAGTTCACAAAAATTTAAAGACAAATGGCAACACTTTATTTTTGAAACATACTTATAAGTCTCACAATTGCAACAAAAAAATATTTAACCTATTAAAATAATGAGTAAAAGAAAACAGTTTAACTTTTTGTTGCTGTGAAAAATTAGCATGAATTGAATTGAATGTGGAGTTAAATGATACAAAGTTTGAATACATTACATGCGAGAAGATGAAACCAAAGTTTTCAATTACTTTTTTAATCTCATTGTTTCATAAGTTAATTAGGTATTTAATTTCAAAAAGTTTAAAAAAAACATGTTTTTTTGACAATGATACAAAAAGCAAAAAGATAAAACAATAACTCAAACATTCACTTAGAGCTCGCATTACATTAAAATTATACCACAGCCAAGAAACATTTGCTAATCAGAGAAGAGAATCCTTCTTTCAACTGAAATCAATTCTTAGAGAGATTATTACTTTGAGGCTACAAACTACTGTAAAAATTTATTAAAGACCAATTTTTTAAGAACATTGGTTGCTTTGTCAAATAAGCAAAGAAAGAGAAAAAAATTCGGCAAGGGTTTAACATTGTTCCTCTTTTCTGACCAGACCAATCTGACTTCAATGGGCTCTTACGACAACTGCACAATGAGAAACTTTCTTCATCAAGCAGATAGATATACAAGTATACCTTTGCTTATTTCCAAATGTCATCAATCATCACTGCCATCGTTTGTACAATTTTCTGCTTAAAAAACTCACTTTTATATACTAAAAGAATAAAATTTATATACTCCAATTTATTTATTCTGTGAGCATTGCAATTTTTTAAATATTAGAATTCATTTTAAAATGAACTTTTGCATATGTGATAAAAAGAATATTTTTCAGAATTTTTTTCTTCATTTTTGAATGAATTCTTATATTTAACAGTATTTAATATTTTGAAAATATAAGTTCTAATTTGACTGATAACTTGCAGGATAATTCTAAGTTGACTGATGAAATGGAATTCATGCTTAAAACATTATTGTTCATATAAAGGTTACCATTTTTGCCATCAACATGTCTGAATACACACAGATCTACATTAGTCAACCTGCTGTGCAAGTGGCCCTCTACTTCTTCACTCAAGATTGTGCACCCCTAATCTAAACTATAAATACATCTTAAATAGAATAATAATGCACATATCACTTACTTCAACAGCTAATTTAAGGTAATGTTTCATGACATTTGCCTCTTCAGCATTATCTTCTAGGTTAGTAGTGGTATCTTGTTTATTTCCAGTTTTCATTTTCTTTTGACCTAGGTCAGATAAATATTTTTAATGAAATATAAATAGAAATTAAACTAATTAGTATATAAATTAGATAATTAAAACTAACTGCATTCTATTATTTTATTATAAAAAAATTTTTTTGTTTGATTTTTATAATTTTTAATTGAGGAAATTATTGTCACTGCTACCAGAAGTTACAATGCAATACATGAGAAAATTTTAGACGGTTACTTTAGGTCAATATTCTTTGCACAGGAAAAACTCAAATATGCTTTAATTTACTTTTTGCAAAAAACATTTAGTTAGAGAAACTATTAGGTTGAAAACTATTTAGTTTAGTAAACTTCTTGTAAAAAATAGGCTTTTTTTCAATATTTGAAGAAAATTTTCCGCTATTCATTAGAGTTACTTTTTCATGCTTGTAGTCCAATGCTATTGCAAACAGAAAGGTACATAGAGAAGAAAGTTCACTTAAAAAAGTCTAGATACTGACTAAGTTTAAAAATAGGAAGATTTTTATGTATAACATAACTTTTCATATTTAAAATACTCTAAAAATTAAAAGTTCTTTAACAAAGCCTTTTCACAATTTTCTACAAGATATTAAAAATGGTATAACAATTAACAAGGGTCTTCCTGACACATAAAAGAAAATAAAAGCAAAAAAGAAAAAAAAAATAGAAAAAAATTTACTTTCTTTAAAATGTAGAAAAACTCATTGTGGGTGTAGAAACATAGCATTTCTCGTTCATAAGCCATAACTCAGCTTGACTAATTGCATGGAAACTTTGTACTTAATTATTCTCGACAAGAAACGGGACATTGGAGAAAGGACGAAAGTAGTATTCTAGAACAAGTCTGAAACTCTAAAGCCTTTTGCCAAAATTGAAAGAATTAGCAAGTGTGATACTAATTACCATAAATTTTTTTTTATTACAGACAAAAATTTAAATCATTATGGATGGTTAACTGCACATTAACAATAATATAACTTACGGGAGAAATATTTTGAACTCTTTTTTCATGAACACAAAAATACCCTATGTATAATAGGGTATTTTTTTGTTCATGAAAAAAGAGAACACACATAATTTCATAAAAATAATGATAATTTTAATCAAATATTATTAGAAAACATTTACAAATCTTATGAATTTTATCAAGTCACGTAACACAAAAAATATGAATGAAAAAATTACAGAATCTTATGAACATTGTATTATTTCCCAACAATATTTTTTTATACTTTTATATTACTCAAACTAATGACAAATTCAGAAACACATTAGTATAGAAAAAAAAATTTCATTATAAAATTACAATATACTGATAAGTTTTGAAGTATAACAATTAAGTGTATGTACTAGCAAATATCAGCTTAATTCTATTTTTGAAATTAATATCATTCAGTATTGTTACTCATCCTACAATTATTAATGAACAATATTCATAAATATTAAACTGTTCATTAATTAAATTTAAGCATTTCAACAACTTCACCTTTAATAGAAATTAAATAAATTTATTATCAGTTTATGAAAAATTTTCAGTTTATTTTTAAAAATCTTAAACCAAAAATAAAAAGAACACTTTAATTACAAAAAAGAATATGAAATATTAATGAAAAAGTAAATGAATTATTTAAAATGAAACCATCTCAGATATAGTAATAAAAGATTTTAGAAAGTTCTTTACTACAATTGGACCAAGCTGATTATGTGAATCAATTTTGCTTGTAACTGGTATATTTTTAGGTTTGATGCATCACTTTATAAAATTTAAAAGACTAATTTGATATGAAAGTCTAAGAAATTGAAAGCGAAGGCTTTTTGTTAGATAATAGTTTACATAATTAAATGAAACAATTAAATTTGATTTATATTAATTTAAATATATTACTGAATTATAAAAATGATTTTCTGTTTCTGGCATTTTATAAGCAGCCAGCTCACAGAGTAATGTGTTAATAGCACAAATCTGCCAAAATTTTTTTATCTATAACATAGGTATAACTATAGTCTCAAACAATGGTCTAAACTAATATTCCATAATTTGAAAAAAATAGTGTGATACAAAAAAGAACCCTAGTTGGCAGAAACTCTTTGCAACTAATTTTAATTGTTAGCTTGTGAAGAAACAAGGTACAAGCACTATCAATTTTTAAAAGCTGGTTGGTGCAAATTTTAAGTTTTTCTGACCACTAAATTTAAGTTATATATATAAATATAAAAATTGAATTTACAAAGTGTTTTTTTTTCATTATCATCTATAATCCAATTAAGTCAAAAAAATAAAGACATTCCCTTCCATTAGGTCAGAAACTTGAATCATATATAGCTTTATTATGTATTAAAATTAATCTATTTAGGCAACACATTTCCAGGGGTGATTGTGAGCCCAACACAAAAATTCTGAAAATTTCATGCGCAAAATCACATTTCAAAAAATGAATGTCTTTATAAATTTAAATCATTGATATTTCAAAAACATGAAATTCTAAATAAATTATATGCACCATAATTTAAATGAATAATTATGTATAAGTTAACTTTAATCTCTAATCACATTTATTATTCTAACAGAAAAATATTTACAAATGAAAGATGCCAAGTATAAAATCTAGTTCTAATATTTCTAAATAAAATATACAAGAATTTTTAAACATAAATGTGACAGATGATTTTTTGAAACTTCTGGACCTTTGATTTCCGGATCACATATCGCGAAAAATCCAGATTTTTTCAGGATCGCAATCATCTCTGCATTTCTAAAGCCACGGCCAATATGTTATTGCCGTGGCCAATTGATAGGTAAATGCTACAACTCTATAATAGTGTAAGATTAATAAAAATTATAATTTTGAAACAATAAAGAAACAAATCTAATAATTTTTAAAAAAAACCCACCGAAACAATGTTTTTACAATTTGACAAAAGCAGAAAATTTTTATTAGCAGATAGTTTTTTAAATTTTAAGCTGAAATAAAATTTTTTTTAACAAGGTAATATTCAAAACAATTTAATTCACACACACACAAAAAATAATAAAGGGAGAAATATGCCTTGTAAAAATAATTAGGATTCAGGAAATATAATTTAGAATGTTTTTTACTTACTATTCTCTGCTCCTAATGTTGTCACATTAGAGTTGGGCTCAGAACTATCATTCTGACTTTCCGATATTTGCTGTCTTATTTCAGAGGAGGTTTTTTCTTTTAAAGAGCTCTTTGGTTCAGGTAGTGCTAAAGAGATTAAAGCTAAAAGTCTGAGTAACCTATCCGTTAAAATTGAGCTACGTTTAACTACTGGATGAGCAAGAAGTCCAATTAGTTGAGCCAAAGGTGATGATTTGAATCCTCCAGTCTTTGAGTTATCTTCACTAGGAGTTGAAGAACTTAAAGCAGAAATTACACTTTGAGTTCTCAAAGCTGTTTTGCCTTTACGTGAGCATGTTGTGTTGACTGAATCAAGTTTAACGAGTACATCCCAAAAGTCACATTCAGTTCGAGAATTTGAGCTATCAGACTTGGCTGATGAAGCTTTGTCCGATTTTTCAAGACTTGTTTTGCTAGATTTCTCATCAGCTTTAGGATTTGAACTTGTTGTAGTTTTAATGTCTTTTGGAGTTTCAGGTAAGAAATGAATTGGAAAGCTTTTAGCTAATGATATAAGAGTATCTAAAACATGCCTATTTGGAAAAAAGCAAATATTAATTTTGCGAAGTTACTTCGATGATTATGAATGGAAAGAAAATACTGAAATTAAAAAAAAGGATCATTGCAAAAGAAATGCATACATTTTTCTAATTTGATACGATTTCAATTACTAACAATCTAGTTTAATACTAATATGCAATCTGAAGTAGATAGCATTTTATTGCATGAGTCCAACCTTGTATAAGTTATATAATTGTACGATCACTGCCATAACATATTATTGCAAATATTCAACTATTAATAAATTGAATGAATAATTTAATCTATTGAGTTTATGATTTTGTTTCCGCATTATTAATTAAAATTTTAAAAAAAAACTGATGGATCAAACATTTACAACTTTTGATGTTATATAGATTTTAAAATCTGTATTTATACCAGTAAAAGAAAAAAAGGATGTTCTGCGCACAAACATCAGAAATCTCAGGACAAAAAGCTAAAAATTGTGACAAATAAGGACTAAATATTTTTTTATCAAGAAAATCAGGATAACTATGAGAACCTGCAATTTATTCTTAAAAAATTGTACAAAATAGACTCATAAATTGAGTCAAACAGTCAATAGTGAATAATTCTAATTTGAAACACCTAATTATAATTTATTAACCGATACAGTGTTACAAAGGAAAGTACATACAGCATACCTGCCAACTTTCACGCATTTGGCGTAAAATTTTATTTCTATATTTAAAGTGGTAGTAAAATGTATACTTTCTATATATTTCTTGCTTTTATAAACTTCATTTATAATCTTTTTGACCACCACTATTTTTTAAAAAATGAAGCATATATGTCAATATGTAATGCTGTTGTTCTAGTCCGCACAAACGTTTTCAAAAATACAGCGTACTCTTCTGCATAAAATTGTAATTTAAATTTCATTTTACTACCACTGGGGAAAATAATCCTCGAAGGAATTAAAAGTTGGCAGGTATGATACAGTTATATAATCTAATACAAAATTGCCAAAACGTGATTGTCATTCCCTAAACTTGACTGAAAACTTTTTTTAGGAAGAAATGCTGAATGCATTAAATAGCTTAAATCATTAAAATAGATTTCAAGAATAGAATGAATAAGAAAAATGATATTACTTCTAAGAAAATTGTAAAATATAGAACATTCCAGAATAACAAATCTCTATTCTAGTATAAAATTTATCCAATCCAGCTGATATGTATCCAGCTGAGTAAATGGCTAAAAATGACAATTTCGAAAATTTGAAATTTCTCAAGGCAAAATCTTATGTCATTTTACCATAAAACATTAATTTAGTTTACGAAGTCTAAGTTTTACAAATCTCAGGAAATGATAACCAATATGACAATGAGAATCTTTTGAGTGTTGTGGGAGTAGTGGAAGTTTCCAAGTGAAATTTGCAACAAACAGTCATTGAGTACATTATAGAAAACCTCTCTTTTGGCAATGTATTGAACACTAAGACTGAGTGTAAGCACTAGGTTAAGAGTAGTTCAAATGAGTGTCGGGTGTTCATAGACTTCAATTAGAAACACGTAGACAAAAAATAAAGTAAATTTTTTTCTTTAATTTTAATTCTTTAATTTTCTTTCAATTTTTTTAAGACTTTTTATGAGATTCAACGATTTAGAGCATTTTTATGATTTAAATAGTAAATTTTTTAATTAATTTATCATAAGAAATCCAAAATTAAACTTAGATTGATACATCTGGCAGCATTTAACAAATAGTTACAAAATTATTTAAGGAAATACTGTTTACTTATGCCTTATCCGGATCTGAAAATTCCATGCTTATTAATAGATATTCTGTTTTAGAATAATATGCAAGGGTCTGTCCAGGCCAAATTTACTACCGTTTAGCGGTACCTTCACAAATTCAACTTTAGGAAAAACGCATTTCACAAAATACTTTTTCTTAAAATTTTATTTTTGTATCCCGTAAGAAACGATAAATACATATTTTTGTGTTGATTTTTTAACATAATTTTTAATTTTCACAAATTATGTCTTAATTTTCACAAAATAGGTACCTCTCAGAAAAACCTAGACAGATCCCTGATATGAATAGAAGTATTTTCAGATTCACACATAAAGGTAAATTTCACAAAACAACTATCTGATTGAAAAAAAGAAAAGTAAATGAAGTCTTGGAATAGGGCAACCAAGATCTCTTCAAAACATAGTTCAAACCTGAATAACAAGTTGAATATACTCATCAAAGTTAATGATAAAAAACCTGACATTAGTTTGCCTGCTGTTAATCAAAATTCTGTAGTTAACCTCTCAAATATCACTCTTACTGACGTTCAAATTAATGCTTTAAAACTTAACAATAATTTTGCTATTTCAACTCGACCTTCATTACCTAAACTTATTGCTCCTATCGAAAGATCTTTTAAATTCAGTAAAATTAATGATGCTCAAAAAGATTCTATCAGACACCTTATTGCCAATACCGTAGACTTCAACTCAAAAATATCTAATTCCAACCTTAGCCTTTCCTCTAAAGTAATTCTTAAAGATATAAAGTCCAATCCCAACTTAATCGTCACTAAAGCTGACAAAGGTGGTCAAATTGTTCTTCTAAACAAAACAGAATATTTGGAAAAATTTAAACAACTTATTCTTAATGGTCCTTATAAAGCAATTCCCAAAGATCCGAGCACTAAAGAATTAAATGTTATAAAATCAACTATTAAATCCTATGTTAATTCCCAATAGACTTAAGGTTGTTTTGACTCTCTCTATTTCTCATTGCGTGAGATTTTATACTTTACCTAAGGTACATAAAGTTGGCACTCCTTTCAAACCAATTGTCTCCAACATTGGTACCTCGTCTTATAAACTAGAAAATTTTTTAGTTTCTGTCTTCTCTCCTCTCCTTGGTAATAATTCTTTCACTACCAAAAATTGCCTTGAGTTTGTTAGAGAAGTTAAAAATCTAAAACCTAATGGTTATTTGATGGCCTCATTTGATGTTAAATCACTGTTCACTAATGTTCCGGTTGAGGGGGCTTTGGAATACCTAAAACTTAAGACTTTCAGAATATCATTTTTCCCAATATGACATCGATGAGTATGTTCACCTCACCCGTGTTTGTTTACAACAAAATACTTTCACGTTTGACAACAAATTTTACCGTATGACCAATGGTCTTGCCATGGGAAATCTTTTGAGCCCTATACGTAGTGACATCTATATGCATTATTTTGAAAGTAAACTATTCAAAATCTTAACTTTCCCCTTTCATAAAAGATATGTTGATGACAGTTTTGCTTTGTTAAATGAAAATAATTGTAATTTAGACCAAATTCTTAATGTTATGAACAGCATTGATTCTTGTACTCAGTTCACCTTTGAATTTGAGACTGATCAAAAACTTCCTTTCCTAGATGTTCTTGTGACTCGGAATGATAATTCATTCCATACTACTGTCTTTCATAAACCTTTTGCTGCCTCTCTTCCCCCTCAGTACAAATCCTCCCACACTCCCAACCAAAAACTTGCCTCTTTTCGGTCTTTTGTCTACCGTGCTGTTAATATTTGTTCTAACATTGATTTTCTTGATGCAGAATTAAATTACACCAAAGCCATTGCTCATGACAGAGGTGAGGTTATTCTCCTAACATTATTGATAATATTTATAAAAACTTAACTAAAGAATCGCCTACCGATAAACCTTCCAAAGAATTTTCTAACAATTTAGTCATTTTACCCTATTTTCCTAAAATAAGTCGGCAAATTGCTATTAACCTAAAGAAGTTTGATTCTAATATTATTTTCAGTCCCATTAATAAGATAAAATTTTCTAATCTCAAACAGCCCATTGACAGTCAAAATAGCTGGGGTATATACCAAATTAATTGGCAATGCGGCCTTTCATATATTGGCCAAACTAAGCGTGCCTTAAAGTGCCGTGTCAAGGAACATGAACAGGGATGAGAGTAGTCAGAAAGTTAAAAAGAGGAAATCCAAGAATATATATATACAGAAATTTAACAAAAAAAGTGCGATTTTTAAACCTGCAAGCCATGTGATTATAAATTGAGAGAATATGAATCCCGATATGAGGCTTTTAAATTACGCGAACATGAAACTCTACATCGAATTTTAAAAACTGCGTAAATACAAATCATGATGCATAATTTTTAGATCACGTAAATACGAATCACAATGCATAATTTTTAAATCGCGCGAACACAAATCACATTGTCTAACTTTTAAAGCACATATAAGTACGAAAATCGATGTTTGATATTACAACCGTAAAAACGAACCACGACATTGGATTTTAAGCTCGCGTGAATACGAATCGCTACATAGGGTTTTAAAAGAGCGCAAATACAAATCGCAATATTGGATTTTTAAATCTCGTAAATAAGAATCATAATGTACGATGTTTAAATAGGGTAAATAAGAATCACAATGCGCAACTTTTAAATCAGGTAAATACGAAAATCGATGATTGACATTAAAATCGCGTGAATAAGAATCGAGATATTTGCTGAGTCTGAACTTGGGATTTCTAAAAGACTTGTTTGAATTGTTTTTGTTTAGACATAATAAATAAAAAATTACAAGATTAATTGAATAAGCAAATAAATATTTTCACTGCAAATACAACTCCTTTAATTTTTTTTCGTTTGCTTTCACGCCAGACAACAGGGTCACGACGTCTGAATTGCGAAAATACGAGCTATCCGGCGGACGAATAAAAATAGGAAAATCTTATTTTCTGCGCGTAAAAGCGGAGAAAATAGCTAAAAATACAGAAAGGTTGGCAGCTAGGACGTAGTTTGAATTTTTTGTTTATCTTTGAAAATCGTAAATAAATATAATTATTTTATTTCAACAACTGAATTTTCAAAAAAAAAAAAAAAAAAAAAAAAAAAAAAAAAAAAAAAACGGGATATTTATAAAAAAAAAAACGAAACTTTTAGAGAATCTGAGTTTTTGATAAAAAGGCTGAAATTCGAGAGGCAAAAGCGAAAAAATCTCATCCCTGTATAAAGGTCAACCAGTTTTACCCCAAGGAAATGATTTTTAGAGAAACTTCAGGGGAGGACTTCAATACTTCGGAAATTTAAATTTCTCATAAAATACTTTAACTTGTTCAAAAAAAAAAAATAATAAATTCCGCGGTAATTAGCGGGGGAAATGGAAAAATCTGAAAGTAAGCGAAAATCCGCGAATCCGCGGAAGAATCACATCCCTGCATGAAGCTTATGTCAAAAGACAAGAATTTAAACGCTCATCTATTGCCCAACATTGTTGGGACTCTAATCATAATTTTAATTTTTCTTCTTCTAAAGTCATTCAAAATTGCTCTAGATTTTTACGAGTCTTATCATATATAAAAATTCCAAACTGTTGGTAAATGACCTATCCAGCATTCCTTATCTTTCTCCTGTTTGGAAATCTATGATTAAACCTAACTAACCACCTTTTTGTTCCTTGCTTCCTATTCGTCATCATCCATTCACCCTTCCCTCCTAATGGCCGTTGCTCTAAACCCTCTTGTGAAGTCACCTTTCTCCATATTTCTCTCATTTCTTTTTGTTGCACTGATGAAGGTTGCCCTTGGAACATACGAAACAGCTGTCTGTATTTTATAAATATTTTTGTGCTCTTTAACGTTGTTTGCTTTAGTTTGTATTTTAGCACAAAGGTCGCCCACTTGTGTATTTAAGTCCTACATGTCTCCACTTTTCTAGCTTATTACAACATTCTGTAAACTTTTCATTGACTAATTATATATTTTCTGCAGATAGCAGATTTAAAGGCACTAAGTTAAAATTTTTAAGTTCTAGGAAATTTAGGACAACTGTGCCACCTAAAGTAGTAATCTCTCTCTATTTTTACGCCTGTTCCAAATTTAGAAAGGTTTTCCCCAAAAATGTGTACGGTATTATCAGATGCTGTTGCTAATGGGCAGTTATATCCTATACAGTGTAAAGTCGCGTATCCGGAATCGGTGGGACTTCCAGAAGTCCGTATAATAGATTCTTCCGTATAATAGACCCCCAAGGTAAACAAAGCTTAAAATGATTTAAAAAACAATCTGAATCTAAGAAGCAAAAAATAAATAAACGTTATTTTTAAGGGGAACAATGCTTTAGCATTAGAATATCCAAATCAAACATAAAATATTAGAAAAAAAATATTATTGCTGAAAATATGGAAAACGAAAAAAATTTAACAGTTATGAAAATATTAATCCGCCATTTTGAACTAGAACGATTCAAGCAGGAAGGGGAAATTCATGTCATTCTGGAACAAAGCTTAAAATGATCTAAATCTAAGAAGCAAAAAATAAACATTATTTTTAAGGGGAATAATGTTTTAGTATTAGAATATCTAATCAATAAAATATGAAATATTAGAAAAAAAATATTATTGCTTAAAATATAGAAAACGAAAAAAAATTGACATATGAAAATAATAATCCGCCATTTTTAACTAGAATGATTCAAGCAAGAAAGGGAAATTCCCGTCATTCATTAAAGTGGGTAGATGGAGGAGAAAAATTCACTTCCTCCTTATTTGTGAAAGAAAATAAGTGTAAAAGGAGATCATTTAAGTTGAGGGTGGGGAAGTAACAAATTATTGTTTTCTCTCCAATCATTGGCTATCAATCAAGCATAGAGGCGGGGCACGCTGATCGGGTTCTCTTTATTTTTTCTTCTATGACTGAAAAAATCTGCTAAAGAAAGAATGCTAACCCCTTTTTCCCCCCGCCTCCTAAATATTACATGGTATGGGGAAGAACGAATGTTTTGTTTCTCAAGGACGTATATCCTTTTAGACCTACTCAAATTTCCCATTTTGACTCCCCCTCCACCTTACGCTTGCCCTGTTTACCCTTTTCCACAGTATTTCTTCTTTCAATAAAAAGGTTCCAGGAAATGCCTCTTTTACTAGCCACCAGCATGGGAAAGGAGGGGGGACTCAGTTGCGGTCTTTTGAAAACAAATCTCCCTCTTTTTCCTACATTCCAAGGGAGGAGCGTCACTAACGGTCACTCAATGGTCTTGGTAGATCTCCCCTTTCTGGTGATTTATGGGTTCGATGCGGAAAAGAGAAAATGTGTCAAAAGACTTCTTTTTTCTTTTTTTTTTTTAAAGGAAAGGGGATGATGGAGAGATGTTTGTTTATTTTGATTGTTAAAAAGTGTCCGGGAAATCGACCCTTCCGGGAAAGGGACGTCCGGATATGGGACGTTACACTGTATTAGAAATTGATGAATAAAATGACACTCAAATCATCCCATCACAAATAACAATCGTAAATAGCAAACTGTCGATTTGTCATTACACATCTTAAGATTACACCCTAAGTACTCTATCAAGCACTGCTAATCGTTCTCTTTATGGAAGTTTGAAGTAAAATAGTTTAAATTTATTAAGAAGGTTAAAAAATTTCAACTAAAGGTGAAATAAAGTACTATATATTTTAAGAGTACATACCTGCATATAACTGGAGATGCTAAAGGATGAATAGCAACTAATGGAATATTGGGAGGTAATGCTTTTTGAGTGGTATCTTTGTGCCGTTCACTAGTCCGGCGATGTGCTGTTGTAAATCGCCTGATTTGAAAAACATTAGTTCGGCATCCTAAAGCAGCATCTAAGCTAATGGATAGCCAAGATGGCTGCAAATTACGGTTGGAAGAATCTTTGCTAAAATTACAAAAATTTAAAAAATTACCAAAAAGTAATAAAACGTTAAAGCTATAAAACTAGTACAAATATACAATTTGTAAACGTATCAAAATATATTTTTTTGTTATGTGAATTTTATATACAGACCACGTAAAAAAACATTGGAGTTTAGTGAAGTTAAACCCTGTAAAATAATTCCTTAAATTTAAAAAAAATTTTTTTTGCCCAACTAATTAATAACTTTTAATGACAATTAACATAAAGCTTATTTTTTTAAATATCAAAGACTATTTAATCAATTCAAATATACAATTTTCTAGTGCAACATCAAACGTATCAATAGCATTTATTCATGATACGTAAAAATCAAATATTTTTACGACGTAAAGAAAAATATTTAAATTTAATGAAGTTCAAAACAGTGTTCTCACTACCTTCTAAAAACAATTTGGCTAATCTGAAAGAAAAGAAAAAAACATAAGCCAAATAAAAACATAGGCTGATGTTAATTCAAATATAGAAATTACCAAACCAATTTTACTCTAAAAAGTTTTGGATATCTGAAAAGAATGAAACAAAGAATAAAATTGCGTCATCAACAAATAAAACATTTTGTTGAAATTTGGCGCAATGGCGAGTGGCAGTGAAATCTCTGGCTCAAACCGTCTAAGAAAAATTTCTTACAATTGGACAAAAAAAAATTTTTAACCCATTAAAAATAATAAAAATCAAGTATCATTTACCAATATCAGACACAAAGCAGTTTTAGATAAAACTTAACTCAGTGGCACGGCAGCCCAAAGAGGGCCAAGGCCTACTGAGCCCATCTCAGTTTTCTTGACCTTGGGCTCTGGGATGCAGGAGCAGATGTTCTGGTTCGGTGGTCAACCAAACACAGAACTTCCAGTGTTTAGTCCCCAAGCAACCTGATACTCATATTATCGACCCACTAATGGGATAAAATTCTGAGTCAACCTTTCCCAGCTCGAGGATAGACCCCAGGCTCTGCAGCATGGCATGAAGCACTACCACTCTGCCACTGGACATCAGGCAGTTTTAGATACTTTTTTAAAAAGATCTAAGAAACACGCTCATGTGACACATTGGAATCAAATTTGAAACTTAATGCATTCAGCAATATAAACAGAGGATAGTTAAAACTAGAAAAAACTTAAAAAGAAATTCCTACTTTAAACAGGAAACTAAACAAAACGAGAGGAAGGAATAGAAAAATAAAAAGAATAAGTAATCTAATAAAATACTAAATTCTGTACTTCACTGCCCATCTAATATTTTTGAACATTTATAACTAAAAAATAATGGAGTTTGCTTCTTTTTAAATCAAAGCCCTTAATTATAGAACATGAATTTTGACCAAAATTAAAAAAGATAGTTGTTGAGCAAAAATAAATAAATAAAAATTTCTTAACACTTTCAAAAAGATAATAGTTCCTCTTTTATAGCAGCCAATAAAGGACATGCTAGAAATTATTATGTCCAGCTATAAATTGCTTTTATAACATTAAACAAATTTTTTCAGTGATAATGCATATAAAAATAGAAATTTCTAGCTTACTTTTTTGTTAAATGTGACTCCAAAGCATTTTGCTTCGATTTTTTATGACGATGAGTATCTGGAGGGCTCTCTGTAATTTGGTAGTCATTAGTTCTTTCTAATATAGACAACAGAGACTGAAAGAAAAGAATTACTTTTTTTAATTCAGTTTCAACACATAAACAGTACAGTAATTTCCGGTAAATAGGCCGCACCGCCGTACTGGCCGCACCCGCAAAAAACATCGTTAAAAATTTCAATTTTCATCTTATAGGCCGCACCGTCGTAAAGGCCGCACTTTCGTTTTTCGATCGATCATCGATTTTTATCAAATATCACATGTGTGAAAATACACATAAAAAATAATAATCTTTAAAACATAAACTCTATACTTAGAAAAAAGTTATTGATAAAAATTTTTTTATGTATACTCATTACATTATCATCCTCATTTTTATGTATACTTATCATAAAAAGAAAGAATTGAGAATGATCCTAAGTTAAGGATGTGTATGCGATAAAAAATAAACTAATCACAAAATAAATCAGGATTTATTTATTTATACTTTTCAAATATTTTTGAGCATATATCTATTCAAAACCATCGAAATCTGATTCTTCACTGCTGGATATTCAGCACTTAACCTGATCCTTTTTTCTTAGAAGAAATTTTTACTAACAAGAGAAAAAAAAATCAGTATAATTCTCTTTTTATTTGGATTTCATTCTGATGAAGTAAGTAACTTTATTTTATCTTTTAAAAGTAAAAAAAAAAAAAAAAAAAAAAAAAAAAAAAAAAAAAAAAAAACATAAAAACAAATCTGAGTCAAAGGAAACATCTGTTTCTAAAAGCAGTTTAAAATAAAGTGAAAGGGAAAAGTAAAAACATCTGCATTTCCAATGAACAAAATAAAGAAATGCAAGTTGGAAGAAACTGATAAATCAATCTTGACAGCTGTGCAAGTGCTCTACTCATTTGCCCCCATTTTCCCCCCCTTCAGTTTGATCATAAATTAGCCACACCCTTTTGAAATTGAAACTACGAAGTGAGATACAAAATGAATTCTATCCCTTTTGAGGCTTCTTTTTATTCAACGTAAATCAATCTCTTTTGTTTTTTATTAGATATTAATTGCTATTTTTTTTTATTATTTGATAGCTAGTTTTTATTTTTAAATCATATTTAGTTGTTAGCATGTTTTTTAATCATTATTAGTTGTTAGCTTACAAAAAATACATATTGTTATTTCTATAATATAATTATTTTAATTAATGAAATTTCTTAAGATGGGACATTTTTAAATTCACCCCATCATAATCTACGATCAAAACTGAACTAAATTTATTGTAATTAATTAATTTTCGGAAATTAACAGTATAATTTAATTATCGTAATATATGGGCGCCATATTGGAATTTCCGAAAGCGATCCGAAATTCGGCAAATTAATTTAAAAAAATAAGAAAGAAAAACGTTACCAGAGTAAACACTACGAATTAGGTTCGTTATTTTGGAAAATTTTCGCCAAACATCTGATTTTGAATAAATCCACCATGATAAAAAAATTCTACATATAGGCCGCATCGGCGTACAGGCCGCGCATCGTGACAGCCCAACTTTTAAACACGTATAGGCTGCGGCCTATTTACCGGAAATTACTGTAGTTGATTTGGTTTAAGAATATATTTTTTGGGGGGTTAAAATAATTTTTTTAAAGCTATATACGTAAATAAAAGTATATAGATAAAAAATTTTTTTTTGCTGTTTACATAATAGCTACAATAAAAACAGAGACAATCCTTTATGCATCTCATAATTTGGAACCAAAAGAACTAGTGTAAATTGGGTTAGCTGCATTCTTTAAAGTTGCTATATATTGGATGTTTACGGTTACATCATTGTTTTAAAATATAAGAACCCAAGTATAAAGACACACTACTTAAAATATATAACCACTAAACTAACATAATTTTACTAAAAGAAATTATAATAACTCTAATAAAAAAACGGGAATAGAAAAGTGCTTTCTATTGACACATTTGTTCAAAATGTTAGAAATAATAACATCCAATTATCAACTGAATCAAGGATTGTAATTCTTCTAAAAAATACCAAGAATTTCTTTGCGAGAAGGAATTTAACAAGGAGTTATTTTGCTCTATAAAAACCAAACTCTCACAATTAAAATATGGCACCACTCATACAAAGAACTATTTATAAATAACTAAGCATTTTAAGAGTCTAACAGCATTCTGTCACAATCTATTTAAGAAATTTTATTCGATATGTTCTGAGATTAGGTCTAGGAAAATTTAAATTTGATGTAAAAAGGAAGTTACCTTTACAACCCAGATTCGTGTTGGTCCATGATGGCATAAGTTTCTCAATACTCTGTGTAGTCTACCAGTATTTAATTGAGGTTCATCAACAAATAACAGAACAAGAAGACAAGCCAATGCTTCATGGTCTAACAAATATCGTCCACGCAGTCGCATAGAATTAGTAAGAGAAGTGCCAGAAAGGCCAGCTGTATTACGAGATGGACTAGAAGTACCTCTAGGAGATAGAGCATTCCATGTCCACTGTCCACGTTGAGGTAAACTATGAATAGTGTACCGAGCTCCAACACGGCCTAAAGAGGGAGAGAAAAAATTTTTACAACAGAAAACAAAAATAAAATGCTCATTTCATACTGTTTACTAAAAGCAATTAACTGAAGGGGTAAATCTCAAAATAACCATAAATTCTTTTATAAGTAGGTTTGTATATGAATTTAATGTTACAATTCCACACATTTAAAATTATAGCAGCTTATTTTTGTAATAAGTGAACAATAAAAGGATATAGACATCATGCACCTTTTTTTAAGATAACATAAATTTACTAAAATATTTATTTCACAGGATTTGTTTCATCAATAGCATAGATCACAAGAACTGAATCCCCTTCCTCTAGGTTTACCAAGCATGTGGCAGGAGAAGTACAAGCAGTCACTTTCTCAGATTCTGTTACATCCTTATTCTTTACTTACATTATCAGATGCCAACTGCTCCAGAGGCGCCATAATAATTTAAAAAACGGTAAACAAGTACATATTAAATTTCGCAAAGATTTGACTAATTTTGTTTACTTTTTAAACTGTGTCACATGACTTAAACATAAACAAGTGGCGAATTATACAATCCTTTGAATTATTTGGAAATAGTGGTGGATAAAGACCTAATAAATTGAATTTATTAAACGAAGATTCCCACATTTATAAACTACCACTCGAAAATATTTATTTGCTGTCCGGAGCAAATTGGCATCTCTGCATTATTACTAATTTGTTGTGCTAATTAAAGTAAAATTACAATGATTTAAAAAATATAAGGGAAATTAAACTTTCTATTTCAATTATTAATAGAGCATTATTTTTAAAACAATTTGTGCTATAGTAAGTGTTGTTAATATGCGAACAAAACCCCATTTTTCCTCTCTCTCTCTCAGGTTAGTTGCATAAGTTAGTGTAACGACTTCCCGATAGGGAAAATCCGAATATAGTAGTTGAATCAGCTGCCTGAGTGTTGGGTGGTTCGTTCGGTCGCATCATAAGCTATGATGACTGATTAAGTGTATTTTCTTTCGCATAGCACTATGTGTGCGTAATGTTATTTCCTCAAGTTGTATTTCAATAAACTCTTTATTTGCTGGCATTGCCTCTGTGTTCTTCAACAAAACAGTTGGTAGCAGAGCGTGGTTTACGATCACCAAGGAAAAAGGCTTTGAATTTGAAAAAACTAATGTCGGCATTGGCGGAGGAAGCTCCAACTGACCCTGTTAAATTGCAGGTTTGGGAAACTACTAACCAAGATGCCGTATCATACTTGAAGTTGTCGCTATCAGACGAAAAGGCTTTACAATATGCAGAATAAAAGGATGCAAAAGTGTTGTGGACAAGGATTAAAACTACCTACACTGGGCTTGAAGAAGATAGAAAGATTGATACGGGTGCCGAACTTAAGAGCTTAGAAATGCTGGATTCTGAAGCCGTAAACGATTATATAGCTCGAGCTAAAGGATTATCTACTAAGTGTGCTTCCTTGGGACTGAAAATATCAGACAGAGAATTGGTGTTTTACACAGTCAGAGGTCTAGCTGGAAAATATAAGCGCATAAACAGGGATGAGAGTAGTCAGAAAGTAAAAAAGAGGAAATCCAAGAATATATATATATATATATATATATATAAACAAAAATTTGACAACTAAAGTGCGATTTTTAAACTTGTAAACCATGTGATTATAAATCCCGATAAGAGGCTTTTAAATCAAGTGAATATGAAACTCTACATCGAATTTAAAAAATGCGAAAATACAAATCATGATGCGTAATTTTTAGATCACGATGCATAATTTTTAAATCGCGCGATATTACAACCGCAAAAACGAATCACGACAATGGATTTTAAGCTCGCGTAGCTACATTTGGTTTTAAAAGCTCGTAAATACAAATCGCGATATTGGTTTTTTAAATCTCGTAAATAAGAATCCCAATGTACAATATTTAAATCGCCTGAATAAGAATCGCAACGTTCAACTTTTAAATCAGATAAATACGGAAATTGATGTTTGATAATAAAATCGCGATTTTAAAAATGCATAAATACAAAACACGATATTGGATTTTTAAATCTCGTAAATACGAGTCATAATGTACGATATTTAAAAAGCGTAAATAAGAATTGCAATGCGCAACTTTTAAATCAGGTAAATACCAAAATCAATGATTGATATTAAAATCGCGTGAATAAAAATCGAGATCTTTGCAGAGTCTGGACTTGGGATTTCTAAAAGGCTTGTTCGTATTTTTTGTTTAGACGTAATAAATAAAATTTTACAAGATTAATTGAATGAGCAAATAAATATTTTCACCGCAAATCAAGCTCTAATTTTTTTCTCTTTTTTTGTTTGCTTTCACTCCAGAATACAAGAAGCAGCGACGTCTGAATTATGAAAATACGAGCTATCCCGCCGACGGATAAAAAATACGGAAAATCTTATTTTCTGTGCATGAAATCGGAGAAAATAGCTAATAATAGTGAAAATGGGGAAGGGTTAGCAGCTAGGACGTAGTTTAAATTTTCTGTTTTTCTTTGAAAATCATAAATAAATATAATGATTTTATTTCAACGACCGAATTTTTTTTTAAAAAAAAGCGGGATATTTATGTATAAATATATATATATATATATTAAAAAAAACTCGTAGAGAATTGGAGATTTTGATAAACAGACTGAAATTCGAGAGACAAAAGTGAAAAAAATCTTAGCCCTGTATGAAGGTCAACCAGTTTTATCCCAAAGAAATGATTTTTAGAGAAACTTCAGAGGGAGGAATGAGGAATTCAATAATTTCGCTCCGCGGAAAATTAAATTCTTCATAAAATATTTTAACTTGCGCAAAAATTTTCAGCGGAAATTAGCGGAAAAAATGGAAAAATCTGAAAAAAAGCGGAAATCCGCGAATCCGCGGAAGAATCTCATCCCTGCATAAAACAAGTTTTAAAAACTCAACGAGAAAAGCCGCTAGAAGAAATACTCGAAGTCTTAAGAGAAGAAAAAGATTTACTACAGAAATCCAGTGGACAAAGAAATTTCGAATCTACGCACGCTACTCAGAAGAAGAATTTACCAAGGAAAATTTGCTATGCCTGTAGATGACCGGAACATATAGCGAGGAATTGTTAATCAAAACATCAAGAAGTGGGAACTGATAGAGGCTACAAACCATCGACAAGTAGAGCAAAAGGTCGTCGAAAACCAAATTTTCAAGAAACATTGTTATCCGATAGTGCTACTCCAGATAATTTCGCTTTAGTTTCAGTTGAACAGAAAGGACAAGTGGACGGATGTTGGATCATGGACAGCGGGGCCACGTCTCATATGTGCAAGATGAATGCTGGTTTGATTCTCTAGATGTTTGCGACAGTAAAATATACCAGGCAGGTAAGACTTTTACATTGGATACTAAAGGAACCGGAACTGTTAAAGCTATTTCACTAAGTAATAATGCAAAAATTATAATTGGTAATGTATTGTATGTACCAGAATTGCATCATAATTTACTGTCAGTTACATGTTTAATGGATAAAGGGTATAAGGTTAAATCACATTCAAACTCAATATTAATTATTGCTCCTAATGGACGCTTAGTTTTGAAAGCTTTAAATGCGAAAAAAAATTAGAAGTTAAGCTAAAACCTAATGTTAACGAGGTATGCTTTTCTGGGTATAACAAAGTTAAAATGAATGTAATTTGGCATAAAAGATTGTGTCAGTTAAATGCTGATTATATGTGTAAAATGTCTAAAGTGTTAAATTTAAAAATTGATAATGAATTATCTTGTGAATCATGTGATATTTCCATTACTAGAAAACCTCATTATAGTATTTTAGCTCCTCAAATTTCAGCAATTTTAGAATTAATACATGGTGATTTGTGTGGACCACTTCCAGTTAAGTCTTTAGGTAATTCAAGATATTTTTTAACAATAGTAGATGATTTTTCTGGCATGCATTTTACTAATTTTCTTAAGAACAAAACTGACGTATTTGATAAAATTGTAAGTTTTAAGCTGAAATTTGAAAACTTACTAAATAAGAAATTTCGTAGTGATAATGGCCTTCAGTTAGTAAATAAAGATCTTGAGTTTTATTTAACTAAATGCGGAATTACACATGAAAAATCTGTACCGTACAACCCACAAAATTTGGGTAAAGCTGAACGAGCTAATAGAGTTTTGTTAGATAGAGCTAGAACATTAATCTATGGTAGTAAACTTCCTTTAAATTTTTGGACTGAACCAATAGCCTATGCAACACGTTACGAATCTAACTCCTCAAAAAAGTAAAACTGATGTTGCAAAAGAATTATTCTTTAATAAAAAGCAGACTTATAAATATCAACGTGTTTTTTGATCCACAGTATACTATCACGTTCCTAAAGCTTTAAGACACAAACTTTCTATTCCAGGTAAAAAGAGTATTATGCTGGGATATTCGAATGAAAGACGAGCTTATCGTATTTATGATCCTGAAAGAAATAAAGTAATCGAAGAGTGTTCAGTAAAATTTAATGAGAAATTATTAGGTAGTAGTAATTTGTTCAGTGAGGATAAATCTAATGACATCGATAAATTTTTTAATATCCAAACTAACGTAGAAGACCAAAATACAAGTTTTGAATTTCCACTGGATTTGAAGGATAGCCGAGATTTAAGTGAAACTAAAACTCGTGGTCGTCCAGTAGGTTCAACTAAAGAAAAAACTAGGGAATCAAATGAACAACGAATAACTGAAGATGAAAACAGATTACTAGAGCTAGGTGTACGTTGGTCAGATAGAATAAAGCCAAAAGCAAGTTCAAACTTAGTAACTAATATTCCAAGTAATTTTGATGAAGCTAAACGTGATAAAAATTGGTTAAAATGGGAAAAAGCAATGAATGAAGAATTAAATTCTATTCGCAAACTCGATGTTTGGGATCTAGTTGATAAACCTGAAAATGTAAAAATAGTTAAGAGTAAATGGGTTTTTACCATGAAAAAAAATAAATACAAAGCCAGGTCAGTAGCAGCAGGTTTTAATCAAGTAAAAAATCTTGATTATTCAGAGTCTTATTCACCTGTGTTAAATACCGAATCCTTGCGTTTGTTGTTAGCATTATCTGCCAAATTAAATTTAGAAGTAAAATTTTTAGATATAAAAACTGCCTATCATTATAGTGATTTAGAAGAAACTATATATGACTATTTCCTCAGGTTTCAAACATTTGTATGGTGAAAATAAAGTATGCAAATTAAAACGTAGACTTTATGGATTACCCCAATCAGGTCGAAATTGGCATTTACATCTTAAACAGGAATTAGAAAAACTTAGTTTAAAACAGCTAGCTTCGGATTATTGTATTTTCACTACAATAGAGAATTCTAAATATTTTTATATTGGAATATAAGTAGATGACTTAATAGTTATTTATTCAGACTTGCAAATGTATGATATAGTGGGAAAATTATCTTGGATATTTGAAGTGAGAGAAAATACAGAGAATAAATTTCTAGGTATTGAAATAAATAAAAGAGCAAAGGGCACAGCTTTGTCTCAAACTGAATATATAAACTATTTATTTCAGAAACATGGTATGTTTGATTCTAAATGAGTAAAAATACCAATCGTAAGAGGTGAGGCTAGGAGTTTTAACTGTTCAAACGAAATGGTTAATCAAACACAATATCAAGAATAAATATGGGAACTTTTATATCACTTGAACAGAACTCGACCAGACTTAGCATTTGTCATGAGCTACTTATCTCAATTCGATCATAAACCTGAGAAACGACACTTTAATTTAGCTAAAAGAGTGTTAAAATATCTCAATGGTACAAAGGATAAAAAATTATTTTTTAGTAACAAATCAGGACTTTTGACTGCTCATGCCGATGCAAGCTGGGGAAATTCTGAAAATAGGAAATCATTTTCAGGAGAAATTGTAATGTTAGGTGATTCTTTAATTTCATGGAAGAGCAATAAACAAAAAACAGTTGCTCTATCCACTTGCGAAACAGAACTTGTTTCTTTAGGTGGTGTTTGTAAAGAACTAATGTGGATATTAAATTTATTAGAAGAATTGCATTGTTCTATATTTGTAAAGAAATCTGTGACCATTTCGTCAGACAATCAATCTGCAATTGATTGGATGAATAGTGCAAAATCATCTTCTAGAATGAGACATATCAATTTGAAACTTCATTACGTAAAGGATATAATTGGCAAAATTATAAAAGCAGAGTATGTGCAAACCGACGAAATGATCACAGATTTCCTAACTAAAGCTGTAACTTTTGACAAGCTCACATGGACTTCGTCACAAATAAATTTAATTGATTGATTGTTAATAAGTAAGTAGTATGAGAAATTAGTTTATTTATGTTTTATATTTTGTGGAAAAAATGTGTATTTATTCGCAGGGGGAGTGTTGTTAATATGCGAACAAAACCTCATTTTTCTTGCGTAAGTTAGTATAACGACTTCCTGATAGGGGAAATCCGTACATAGCAGTTGAAGCAGCTGCCTGAGTGATGCATGGTTCGTTCGGTCGCATCATAAGATATGATTACTGATTAAGTGTATTTTCTTTTGCATAGCACTGTGTGTGCGTAATATTATTTCCTCAAGTTGTATTTTAATAAACTCGTTATTTGCCGGCATTGCCTCTGTGTTCTTCAACAAAACAATAGTAAGAAGGTAGCCAATTAGATTGCAGCTCTTTTCCAAATTTGCATAGCTTGAATATGCAAAATGTTGATTTAAGTGAATTTAAAATGGAATACTCTCAATTCTAAATAATAAAATAAAAAAAAACAGTTGATACACAACCCCTCACATAACATTAGTGCCAGCTGGATGTTTATAAACAAGATGGCAAGTAAATGTTACAGCTATTAGGCTTGTTTTAATGTCGACTTTTTTCTCTTGTTTATATAGGAACATTTGTAGCTTATTTCTTTTGTCTTTTAAGTATTAATTACATATTTTAGTTATTTACAAAAATTCATTATTTACAAGATTATCACATGATATGATAATCAATTACTAAATTGCATAGTGAATTTAAACTTGGTGAGCTGGCCTACTTGAAATAGAATGGAAAGAACAATTGTTAACACAAACAAATGCTACATTTCAACAGCCAATCAGGATCAATATTTATGATAACGTCAACTGCAGGTATCCAATTTATAATTGACCAATTAACCTACAAGTGTCAGGTCAGAATAAAAATCAATTTGAAATAAATGAAAACCTATTAATCTTAATTTCAAGCCATTTAAATAGACATAAAAAGAGCATTTTAAATGTTAATTTTTTTTTACTCTCACATTTAAAATAGCTCCAAAAATAATTACTTTTCAACCAAATTTTGTTTTTCTAGACTCAAGTTTCTCAATATAACTCAAGTTTCTTTTGAATTTTAACAAAAATTTGCAAAATTAATAAAAATTTGTTTCAATTCAAAATAACATATTAGATCAAAATGAATATTTTTCCCCCAGAAGAGTGAAAATGATAATAAATGTTGACCTCAAATTGTATACTTAGAAATAACTTTAAAGTGTGAATAGTAAAATTTAAAAATTAACATGGTCCGTTAATGGTTGGATGTACTGGCTGCTCTTTCATCACAACTTAAAACAGAAACCAAACATTTGTCTAGTATCAATACAATAACCTCCTAAATAGCAACTTAAAAGCATAACTGTTTTCTGATAATAAAAAAAGTAAACTTTTCTTTTAAAAGCAATTTCTTTTGCTCTTTGGATTAGGATGTTGACAAAGATTTTGTTTGCAAATTTTTGAATTTTCTAGGCTTTTAGTAACATAATTAGAAAATTTCCAGGTTCAATACACGGTAAAAAATTTATGCAACATTTTATAAATTTAAATAAAGCTACACATTTACAAAATCGTGATTTGATTGTAAAGTTAAAAACTTCCTTTCATTCATTTTTATATTTAGAGAGATTGAAAAATAATTCATTAAGAAACAAATTTTTGAAATATAAAATAAAATCTTTTAACAGTCAGAAAGCAATTCGAAAATTTTTTACATCACTGTTTTTACTGAATCTTTTCATTCTAACAATCATGCGAATCACAGGAAAAAATGCTTGAAATTTTTATGAGCTAAACTATTATTCAAATATTAAATCTACATATATATACATAATTTATTTGAAGAAAATATTATAAGATGAATATTATAATTATAATATATTATAAGTTATATATTATATATTATAAGTTATTACCTCAAAAGATTTTTCTTAAAAAACTGAAAAATTAATGTAAGCTTCACCTGGATAATATCCAGATTGGATTCATAGCAGGTACCTAATTCAGTAGAGGAATGCCTTCCAAGACGAAGTAATGTGTAGCGTTTTGCTGTAGATGGGCCACCCAGGCACTGAAGGTTCAGTTAGATTTACTTTGAAACATAAAAGGGAGTTTGTTTATATTTCCAATTGTTTTATTATGGTTAACTTTAAATTTAATGTTTATAGAGTTAATTTTTCTTCTATTTATATATTTTATTTTTTCCTAATCTTTTTACACATTCTCAGACCCACATACTTGATTGGTACTCGAACCTTCAACTTTCTAAATTCTGTTTTTTATCTGGTGATTTTATGGTGGTATCTTTGATTCTCAATATTTCAGTATATAATCTTCATCTGACTTGCAGTGGGTTTATTTTGTTTTTATCTTGGGACAGTATATTGATTTAATTGTTTGTATTAATAAACTGCAAATCGTTGAAACTGTTCCCACTCTAGCTGCATGGCAACTACCATGTATGCGAGTGTTTCCATTTTAATTTCTTTTTGATAGCTCGATTGCTATTTTCAGTATTTCTTTATTATTTAGCTTGTTATTTGGTGTTAATGATTTTGGTTTTCCTCTGTTGTGCTGACACTTTCAGTTCTCTTATGAGGTAATAACTTATTTTATTTCATCTTATAATATTTTCTTCAAATACTCTTCCAGGTGTGACATTAGCAGCTTGGTGCTGTCGCAACTTGGAATTTTATATCTTGTATTTTTTTCATTCGATTTTCATAATTTTTGTATTTCTTAAATTGCATTAATATATATATATAAGAAAACATTACATTAATAAAAAATTATGACACCGATAAATGAACAAAAAGCTATCATAGAGCTAGCATGACAGTTTTTATTCTTGAATGCATTGATTTAATTGTTATCGATACAATATGTTTATAATTATAGGAAGTCTTTCGAAAGCCTATGCTACTTTATTGCCAAAGAAGAAAAAAACAGTAAATCGTTTTATCTTCAAGTAAAAACAAAATTTGCATTATTATTAAAGGCAATTATTTCTATAATATGAATTCCTATAAGAATAAAAAAAAATAATTCAAATGGAGTTGTGCTATTAATACTACTTAGTTGCGAAAACATAATTTACCAGCTGATCGTAAAATCCGTGATAAAGCTGTACCAGCATGAGATGAAAAGAAACGTTCTTGAATTTGCCTATGTCGAGCCTCTAGTTCTCTACGTAATGCATGAGCTTCTGAAGCAAGTTCTGGGGGTAAAACAGCTAACAGACTATCATCCATATCAGCTAAAACCTATGACAATAGAAAATATTATAATTCAACCAAAGCAGTAAGAATAATAAAAAGTATCTGACAATATTGATATTCCAATCTAGATGGTACAAGGAAAGCCACTCCTTTCTACCCTTTATGTTTACTTGATATAAAATATACCAGCGACAACTAAATAATAGAACAGTGTTAAGTAAACAAATTTAATTCTTTTAGTAGTGGACTTGAAAAAAAAGCTTTCAATTTTATTACGCAAGATTTTGTGCAAGAAATTAAAAGTAAATTATAACTTACAATAAACTTAATTTCATAATTAGTTCAGAATTTAAAATGAAAAAAGAACTTTACCGCAAATGTAATAAATAATTCTGAACAGTCTGCCTGGTACAATGTTTAATCTTCATTGTGTTAAGGCACCATATTGAGCCAGTTAAACTTTTTTTTTAAATAAGTTGATTCTTTTCAAACTTTAAAAGAATTATTTTCCAATTTCACATTTCAAGAACTTAGAATAATGCAAATATTTTCTTCGCTTATTTTCTTATGTATCTAATGCCCTACAATAATAGAAGAGGAGCTTTCAATTTTTGACATTTTTTTAAATTTCTCAAGAAATACTTAAGAGTTTTTTGTAACTTCAGAGATGTTTAGTTCATGCAATTTTTCATACTTAGCAATAAGCTTCAAAGCTTTCAGTGGTTTGAGTGACTGAAAATAAATAATTACAGAAGAAAACAAGTTTTATTATAACACCCTACGGCAGAAAATTAAGCAATTAACTTGAAACTTGCATTGATTACTTTGGTTTTATTTGCAATTACTGCTTAAAACTACTTAAGCCTAGCTAGAATATTTATAAAAACAAGCTTTTTTGTCTAATTTTTTTTGTCTTTTTTGCCATAATTTAAAAAATATTCAGTTAAATTAAAGAATTTTTTAGAGCAATTTAAAATTAAATACAAAAATCTTGTCTTAAAATGTGAGGAAGCTTAAAACTATGCAAGATATGAGTATTTAAAATAGTTCTCTTTTATTCTGCATGAGCAAAAAAAATTAAAAAGATTTTTTCATTTTTTCGTAGTTGAATCATAATTGACAATTAATGAAACAAGGCTTATTTGAATATCTTAAAAACGTAAAAAGTTGTGAGCAATTTTCTATGCAGTTTTTGTACTTTTTAAAATAAAGCTGAAAATAATGAGGGGTTTTCCACTAACTTTATTTTGTAGTATTGCAAATGACACTACCATATCGCTTAACAATAAGAACAAAATAAAATTTGAGGAAAACTTGACCATTTTGAGTTTCATTTTCAAAAGTAAAAAAAAAAAAAAAAAAAACATTGAAAATAGCTCGCAACTTTAAGTTTTTAAGATATTCAAATAGGACTTTTCCTCATTAGTTGCCAAATATGATTCACTATAAAAAAAATTGTTTTTTTTGTATGAGCAGAACAAAAGAGCTACTTTAAAAACTCATATCTAAATTAATTTTAATCAAATTTTTTTTAAAAAAATATTACATTTCATTTTAAATTGCTACAAAAATTTCATTTAATTTTACTGAATATTTTTAAAATTATAGCCAAAAATGTAAGACAAAAAATTTGTTTTAATAAAAATGTCCATATCTTTATAAATATAGCCAGAATTACGAAATTTATGCAGTTATTGCAAATAATAGTTAAAGTAATTTTTCAAGTTACAAGCTTATTTGCTTGATTTTCTGGCATAGTGTGTTTAAAAATACTAGTTTTCATTCGTAATTTATTGTTGGCCCCTCAAACCACTGAAAGCTTTTAAGTTTATTGTTAAGTATGAAAAATCACACGAACCAAACAACTATGAAGTTATAAAATAATCTTCTGAGTATTTCTTGAAATATTTTTTTAAAAATGTCAAAATGTGAAAGTGTTTCTTTCATTATTATAGGGTAGTGTACATTTATATTATTCTAACTCATTTGAATATTGAATAAAAAAATTTTGTACAAACATATATAAATATATTTGAGAGACCACAAAACATTTTTTTCCACACATTTTATTGCATATTTATTTCCTTTAAATCTTAAGTTTCCAATCTTTTGTGGATCATCGCCTGCTTTGCAAGTTAAAAAAATTGAAAAGCTTCCTTATTAAAAAAATAATAATAATAAAATAAAATAGCAAATACTGTAAAATGGGGTTACTTTGGGACAGGTTATTTAACTTTGGGACGCTCGCATTTTCTGAAGTTAAATGGCTTCCAATAATTGTAAAGCAAAAACAAAGTTTTAGAGTTAATGAACATATTTTATTTATAATTTAAAACCTTTTTGTCTTTTAGATCATTTTATTTATCATAATAACCAACAATATTTGTTATTTTCCCTCAACAGTTTAGAATTACTTTAAACTTATTGAGCTGTTTTCAAAAATATAAAACAGGAATTTTTAAACAAAAAAAACAATTTTTTAAAAAATGGAATTTTTCAGTGGTTGAGTAAAAGAATAATTAGTATCCACACAGCTAAGCATTTGATTGTGGAATAGCCAATTAGCCAAAGATTCAACAATAATAATCTGTGCATTCCAGTGGATGTATCATTTTTTAAACACTCCTACAAGTAAAATCCTAAGCATAGGTACACATGGCTTTATTTTGAGATGTGATAATTTTTGGCAAGTGAAAAATTACAGACACTAAGAGGTAATTAATCTCAACTATCAATATGACAAACAAAATCTTTAACTTCAAGTCTTCATAATCAGGGTGACCACTCAAATCAGGTTTCAAATTTCCCTGATTTTTCCAGGTTTTCCAGTAAAAATCTTAAAATTTCCAGGTCAGCATGTTTTTTTCTTCTTCTGCTAAAGTGTAGTATAGGTGTAAGAAATGTGTCAATATTAGTGAATATTAGTGAATATCATCTTGAATAGATGTGGAGGAAATAATATGTTTAGCTTGATGAAAATAACGCTTTTAAAGAATTAAATTTTTTTTAAGTGTTAAATAGTTTTTGCACAAAATGTAAAAATATCAATGACCCAAAACAACCTTGGATAAGTACAGTTTAATACATTTTTATTAAGCAAAAGAAATTAATTCCAGGTGATTAGAAACCAATAAATTTTTTTATTTACTTACATTTCAATATAGAGCCATTTTATACTGTATTTTACACAAACAGCACTCTTCATAAAATTCATTGAAATAATTTTCTTTAAACCAATATCATAATTCAAATGTTTAAATAATGTTGTTTGCTTCAAATTAGCCCTATTACTTTAAGACATATTCAGTATTTGTAAAGGAAAAATTGTTGCATATTCTATAGAAGAAAAAATGAGATAAATTTCTTTAACTTTTATTCTTTTTTTTTTCTTTCTTAATGGAAATTAGAATATATTAAGAATTCCAATCTAATATGGTTTCCTAGTGTAGATGAGTTAATTGGTTTTGTTTTAACATCTGGGCAATTCATGGTGTCGGAAAAAAATGAACATTAATTTCTTAGAAAAGCTATCTTATAAAACAAAAGTTTATAATCAAATTTTTACATTAAATATTTAGTATATCATAACCTAAAGAGAAACAGTTTATTTTATAAAAGCTGATTATTATAAGTTCAAACTAAATTGATTAAATTGTTGCTGTCTAATGTGAATCTCATCGTGAAAGCAAAAAATTATTACTAATTTACAAATTGTCTAAACCCTGAATTTGTTTGTAATTTAAATGTAAATTTGACTGAATTTTGAAGCTGACATTTGAATAAAAAAGTCTATGCAGTTGTTTGTAAAATATGATACATAATTTGAAATTTTTTACTTCAGTGTCAGACAAAAATTTCTCAATTTGGATAGAAATTTAAGTTAATGATAACCATTATAATGACTGAAAATTACTTTAATTTTAATCTTAATGCTATAAATATTATTTTTTAATTAAATAGCTTCTTTAAATCTAAATTGTCTTCTATTTCCTGTTGGAATGGTCAGATTAATATGTTTTATAACATTTTCTATCTTATAAAAGTTAGTTGAAAAATCATTCATTTTAACTATGCAATGTATATTAACAATAATGTAATATATTAACATCAGTGTAATGTATTAAATATATAAATAAAACTCATATTTAAGCAATATTTTCTTCAATTTAATCATTTTAAAAATCATGGAATAAAAAACTATTTTTTTTTTTGAATATGGGAAAAAATACATTTAAAAAAAAATCAATTGAAAAAAAATAATCATTGTATATTAAAAAGAAAAAAACAAAAATTTTTTACTGTATTATTAGCCCATAACAAATTTTTGCGGGCAGCGAAAAAAAGATAATAGCTTTATTATTATTATCATTAGACTGCATAAAATTAAATAATCTTTTTGTAGCAGACAATATTTATCGATATGCCTTTTACTTCTATTTAGTGGCATAGCTAGGAGTGAATAAGAAAGAGCATATGTTCGGTTGTAGCATAAAAGATGCACCAAATTTTTGGAAAAAAAATTAATATGAATTCAAGAATAAATTTTTATTTCTTTTTAAACACCCCTCTCCAGTTTCATTAAATAACTCATAATTTTTATCCCATTTACCTAAAAATCGAATAGGATGTGAGTTATTGTTGTAGTTTGCTATGCAAGTAGGTTAAATATTTTTTCACAATTTTATTTTTCTCTTTACTCAAAAAATAAATAACTACATAAAGTTCTGAAATTATTTTTTCTCTAAATACATATATTTTTCAAGTTCTAAGCAAATTGATTTATTTAAAATGTTCTAAATGAAATCAAATTGCTACTAAAAATATTAAAACTGAGATGCTTACCTCAAGTAAATAAATTAAATCAAATTAAAAATATATATTAAAACTTTATTGATCAATTTTAAGTTATAATATAAATAACTTAAAGTACAGCATAGTTTCAAATATTTTATTAGGTTACTGAGGTGAAATATATTATTGTAAATTAATCTTAAGAAATATTTATATTGTTTCTCTTCATATTTTACTTCATTTCATAAAGAAAAGATGCAATAAGAGATGAAAATAAATAAGAACAGATGTAATGAAAAGAAAAGCAGTGGTGTCTGACTGAGTGGTGTGTAAAAGTAATTAATTATTAATTTAAAATAAAAATATTTATTATCAAAATTGCTTTAAACAGAAAAAATAATTTTATTATATTAAATCCTAGTGCTACAATACAATTAATTATGTATTTTGGTGTTGCACGTAAAACATCAAAAGTGTATCTTGAGAATTTTTTTTGTAAATTAAAATGAGAAATGTTTCTACATATGTGAGCAAGACAACCTGTTTTGTTATAGTTTACTTTAATTATTATTTTTTCCTTTTTCTATTATTAATGTGAATTTTTTTTTAAAAAAAAAAAAAAAAAAACTGCACTTTGTTACATATTCCCTTACTACAGTTGAAAATTTCAAATGAGTTGCCCTTCATTTAACAGCCTATGACTTATCAAAAACTGATATTTTTAAGTTAAAAATCAGTATTTCTAAATCTTCAATTTTTACCTTGGAAATGATGCCAAGCTTACTTAATAATTAAGTTTAAAATTTTGGTCATCTGGTTGCCCAACTTGAAACCTGTCTCTGTACAATGCAGAACAAAAAAACAAAGTTTTGTTTTCCTTCTTTCTAACAAACAAATATAAATAATTTTTCTTCCATTCTAAGTTTATGTATCATTTAACATGTTTTCCATACATTTCTTGGTTTTTGTCAGCTTTTTAGGGTAAAAAGAAGAAACAATTTCAGAAATATCAAAATAAAAGTTATCATGAAATCCAGAAAACCAGCATCAATGCAAGAATTGTAAAAATTTTGCTATAAGCGATTGGTGGGCTTTGCTGAGAAAAATAATTCATTGGACAAAAGCTTTCAGAAAAAGAGTGCAAGATAAAAATACTAAAACATTTTGAATAATTTTGGTGAAAGAAAAAAATACCCCCAAAGTATCGGAACAAACTTGAACAATTAATGAATTCAGCCCACAGACTAAAAGATTTAAATAAAAAAAATGCTACTTTTATAAACAGAAGCAAATATCATAATCCTTTCTTTCACATTTTTGCCTTTCTTAAACTGCATAGACTCCAAATCTCCATAAGTCTCCAAAGAGGACAAAGATTTCTCCACTCATTTCCCCACATAAAAGAGCTTGAAATGGCATTCTAGTTTAGCAGGGTAATAATGAAGAGAATTTTAATGTAAGAAAAGTATTGCTTAGTTGATATTTCAACCTTTTTACGATAAATTTACGTCTAAATAGAAGTGGATATAACGGATGGTAAAATATTTTAAATTAAGGAAAAAATTCCAGCTTTTCTTTGAAATTCCCTGATTTTTCCAGACATAAAAAAATTCCCTGATAATTGCAGGTTTTCAAAGTTTTACAGATGGGTGGCCACACTGATAATTATTAGCATATAAGCATTAAAATAGCTAAAAGAACATAGTATAAATTTAGAAAGTTCAAAAATAGCATACCTGTTGTCTTAAGCCTTGTGGTAATGTTTGAATGAAGCTTGTTGGATCAACAGGGGCATCTGGATTGGAGTTTTGAGCAGCTAATCTTTGTTGTTCAGCTCTTTGTTGAGCTAATACCTTTAAAGATACAAATTTTAATCTTAAACTCTATTGTTTAAGCAAAACTGCATTCGAATCTTTTCTTTTTTTTTTTATGGGAATAGTGGGTGATTTAATTGGCTTTTTTAAACTCATGAAAAAATATACTCCTTTACAGAAATAAAATAACAAAATCTATCAATAAAATTATTATATACTTATTTTCTCAAAAATATATTTTTATTAAGTTGCTTTGAAAATATGCTCACATCATAAGCAGAAAAATGTTGCATTCCATAAAAATTTTGAATTCCTTACTTTTGTGTAGTTTAAAATATACAAAAAGATTACAACTGAGTTATACTCTTCACAAACTAGTCACTCGTTAATAAAAATATATTGAAATGTGTTTTCTGTGTATTGTGCCATTATCTAGTGGAAATCCCAGAAACTTGTAAATTATTTGAAAACAATATAAGAAAAAATTCGATATAAAAAAATTTCACTCAGAAAAAAATGTGCTTCGCATTATTATTGCATTATTTAGTGTCAAATCCTTTATTTGAAACTAATAAATAATACAATAAATGATTAAGAATAGTTATAGTAATGAGGGGAAGATATTTCTGAATAAAATAGCACTTTGCCTTTCTACACATACTTTAATTACGGGTCGTCTTACATCCATATAAAATAATTTTCTTGGAGTTCTTAGTTAGTCCTAATTTTATTTGAGTGCACAATGAGTTTGCGTATGATTTTTTAACCTCAGAAATATTCAATTTCAACATTATGTAAATAAAATGCCAGTCAAACAAAAATAATGTTTCCCACCATATGATAAAATCATATGGTGTGAAAAAAATTTTTTTCATCATTAGAGTTAGTAAAAAAATAGTAAGCATTCCCACAGCAGCCCACCAATTATTTTACCAATATCGCCTGGAGTTTTTTCCCCTTTTTTCGCAACTCTTTTTTCCCTCCTTAATACAAAGAAACATAATTCAATTGTGAAATCTTTGAATCTTGAAATAATCTTTGATTTCAAAAACTTATCTATGTTCTTACTCACAACCACCAAGTTGGATGTAATAACTATGTTCCACAAAGAGTATGTTTTACAGATTGTTATCTATTGTTAAAAAAAGATATTTTATTAAAATTTGATTTTAATTTCAATAAAAAGTTCAGTAAATTTTTTTTTTTAATAGAAACTAGAGGTACTTTGTGTTTATAGCTAGATACTTAGATATTTTTGTTATGTGCATAATTAATCTTTTTTGTGTAATTAATCATAATAAATTTTTTAATGTGATTGCAAACTTAATCTCCATAAAATGCAATATTTTTTATCTCTAAAAAAAATTTTTTTTTTTTGGCTAACACCGATTTTGGCAAATTCAAAAGATGCTCTACATGACGATAATCCTCTCCACACAACTCTGTTCCAGTAGTTACAGCCATACTCAAAAGTTTTACAGAAATCAGTTTTATTGTGGGAAGTGCTTGAACACAAAGGTTTTTTTTTCTTGCTCAGTCAACTTATTTTTTTTTTTCAGAAGAAGCTAAGACACAAGCTGTCTGAATTGGGCAGATTGACGGTTCAGTAAACTTTATATGAATTTTTTTTCAATCTTCAATTTATTTTTTTAACTTTGAACAAGAGTGTAAACTAAATCGTAAGTAGTGACTACATTTGGACTTTAATTACAGTTAACTATATTTTCAGTAAAAAAGTAGTAAGCTACAAAAAAAACTTTTCACATTCGTACAGCATATAATACTTATAAAGTTTACACCTTTGAATAACCTAGTCATAATTTTCATAAATAAGAATTTCAATTTCTTCTTGTTGAAAAGTAGTTTTACCGATATGTCAGAACTAATAAATACGTTAAGCAGCAATTTCTGAAATATAAAAAGTAGCAAACCTCTTCTTGAATATTTGGAGGAAGGGCAGCTAAAAATTCTGGATTAACTTCAGTAAATGAACTGCCATCACTATTACTTTCATTTGTGACAGTCTGGGAGCGCTGTCTCAAACGTTGTAATCTCAACTGCTCAGCAATAACTTCTTGTCTAATGTTATCAGGTAGTGCTGCTAAAAAGGATGGATCAACTCCTTCAGGGATCTCAATTCCAGCTGCAACATGCATTGAAAGAAAAATTAATTGAGGATGAATTAGTATAGAGAGAAAATAGTAATAAAAAAAGCTTTATATATAATCACATTTTTATAATATATGATAGCTATCTAAATCCAATTCTACACAAATAATTAATGATTTGAGTCATCTAAAGCTATAGAATTCATGTCTAGGCATTGGTAACTACATGAGACACATAAATTCTGCACTTTTAAAGTCGCAAAGTATTGATTTAGTACCAATTGATGATTGTGCTGAAGAATTATTCGCACAGTATAAAACTTGTTTTCAAAAGATACACCAGGAAACAGAGAACTTTTATTTTAAAGCAGAAATACCAACTTATATTACATCTGAAAAGGCTGTGTAAAAATATGTTACACAACTATGAAATTAAAAGATTAATTTAAAACAATTGTCCAATACTTGCATTTTAAAAAAAACAGGAATTTTACAAAGTATTTCTCTTATACTTATATGGAATTATTTACAGGTAAAATACTACAAATAAAAAAAAAAGAGTAAAAAAAGGGAAATATTAAATTATTATGCTTGAGAAAAAATATATAAGACTTATTTGTTCTCAGCAAATTAAATAAAATATTTTTTCTTCAAATGCTGGTAGACAATAAAAGTACCAAATTACTAAATAGTAATTAAAAATACTAAGTAAATTTAAATCAAGTTTTTAAACTTCTACCTTTTAAGCTTTAGCCTTCAAACTTCATGCGCAAAAGAAAAATAAGTAAGTGACGGCTTTGCCTTTAATGTGTGTGTGTGTGTATATATATATATATAAAGAGGAAAGTCCCATGTCCGGAATCGATGGGACTTTGGTAAGAGCAGAAAATTGATTTTTCCAGAAAATAGGTCATAAAAGTACAACATCCTAATTCAATAAAAAATAACAAATAGACGATAATAATATCGAATTCAATCAACACAAATAAATCTACATGGTGTGTGCTATTTTCAAAGATTTTGTTACAGATTTCCACATGGTTTTTAAAATCTCGATAAAAAATTCGAAATACGCATTTCAGCTGAATTCATTTGTCAATCTACCCGATTAACAACGATTCCACGGTGAATTTGCAGATCGTTTTTTTGGCAGTTATTAAAACGGATTTTTACTTAATTTATAAAATCTCAATGTTTTGATATATTATTTTGATCGACAAACTTCGAACTGCACATTACGCATTCAATTATTGACGATTCCCCCGCAATTTCATGCGGATTTACGATCACATTTTTGTCAGTTATTGTTACAGATTTTCACAGTTTTTTAATGTTACATTATCATACACGGGAAATTTTGAATCACTTTTTAATGACTCTATTTGTAAAATTTTTTATTGCCCATGTGATTTTGTCGATCATCGGTTTGCAATTTCTAATTAGTTTCCAAAATTTACATTTCATTTTAAATTGAATGTGATGATTTGCAAATTCTGAATCGAGCTTTTGAATAATCGATTAATGACTCACTTTAGTCGTGACAACTTTCTATCAAATCAGCAATTTTTTCAAAATTTGTCATTTTCGCACACTCTGAAATTAAGTGTGACTTTTAGTAGTAATAATCCTTTTATGCAAAACTTGTAAAAAAAATATAGGATTTTTAGGGGGGCTGTAGTGAAATGCTAAATTTCGCTTCTGGGATATTCAATTTTTTTCATATTTAAGAGGAAATCTAATTAAAATCAAACAAAAACTGGAAGTCAGGTACAATTCAAAAAGAGAAAATTAGAGTGAAAATGGAGATTGGAAAGGGGGAAAGTTGTTGATTTTGACTGTTAAAAAGTGTCCCCAGCTAAGAATTTGTTCAGAAAGAAGTATGTGCTAAGTAAAATTATTATTTGTGACAGAACCAACTGAATTACCCAAATTATTTCCAATAAAATGGTTCCTAATAAAATAATTTAAAAAAATTGAAACATTCATATATATCTATTAGGCCAGTGGCCGAGTGGTAGCGCTTTATGCTCTTTTGCCACAGGTCTCTGATTCAGTTCTCAGACCCTATAAGGTTGACTCAGCCATTCATCCTCAAGTGGGTTGATAAAATGAGTACCGAGCATACTTGGGGCTAAAGACTGGGGGTTTTGCATTTAGCTTACCATCCAACTGGAATATCTGCTACCGCATCCCAGAGCACAAGGTCAAGAAAACTGGAATGGACACAGTAGGCCTTTGCCCTCAATGGGCAGCATACCCACCACTGAGTTTAGTATATATATATATACATATAAAAAACATAAACATGAATATTACTTGCCATTCAGTAAATTTTACCACTAATGTAATATTATTTCTCACAATAATCCTTAGATTTAAAAAGTTATCACATTTTCAGTTATACATTAACTTTTAAACCCTTAAACCAGCAAAAACTAAGCTAATTCTGTTTATATATATATATATATATATATATATATATATATATATATATACATATATACATATATATATATATATATATATAAATATATATATTTCAAATATTAACATACAATTGGAAATTATGCTGTTTCAAAATCATTAAATACAAATTAAATACTCTTACCACCTAATAAACAGGAGGCTTCAGGAGTATCAGTAGATAATGCACCTTCTCTTTCACTAAGTAAAAAAAAAAGGCATGTCATAAGATGCTTAAAACCACAACAAAAAGTCAACATTATAAGTAAATACATAAGATGAGTAGTGACATTTTGGTAACACATGTAAATTTAGATGGCTAATTTCCTTATTTAATTTTTACATACCATACAAAGTTTTCTTGCCTAAAATACACAAATTTTTAAAATCTAGCATTAAATCGAGAAAAGCCAAACTGCTTTAATGCAAGTTCTAATTTTATGAAGTAGTTTAACACTTGAGCATTTTAGTAAAAACACACAACGGCAATGGAATGGCCATTATACTTTTTCAGAGCTTATCACTCGAAAAAGAATTAATGAATTCAAATTCACAAAAAAGAATTTTTTTTTGTAAAAATTTTCATGCATTTTCTTTAAGTAAAAGATAAACTTCAATAACTTAACCAACTGATGTAAAGGAGTTTATATGGTTTGGTTTTGTAAGACAAACTTAATTTTAAATAGATTTATTGTAGAATTTAGTAAGCATTTCTACTTTTAGTTAAAAAAAAATTTTTAATTTGTTTTAGTTATAAACTTTTCTAGCTAAAAAATTATGTACCAAAATTCTGTTTTGAAATTAAAAATTAAATCCAATTTAAATTCATGTGTCTAAAAATTTTTTTTTGATGTATGTAAAATGCAAGAAGATATGCTATATGTCAGAATAATGTGATTATTTCCAATTAAAAAAATATTACAATTAATATAAAAAAAGTTCACAAAACAAAAGAAAAAGGTTTTTATAATTAAAAAGACATTACTTTGACAACTTCTGTTCCAAGATCAGATATTCAGCTATTAAGGGCCAATTTTACTGACTCAAAGGACTGACAAAAAATCTAATTAATGTTTACCATTAATAAGGCAACAGAAGAAAATACAAAATGTACTTCATCTAAAAAACATTCCTGTTTTCCTGCAATGGATTGGGATTATTGAAATCCCAATATGGTAGTAGCTGCAATCTGGAAACCTTTTGCACACAATTATAAAAATACTTTATACAAATTTCACACAAAAAATACTTTAACATTTTTATATTTTACTTTTTTATTCAATAATGTTCATAATACTTGTGAATTTTAAGGTATTGTGCAAAATAAAAAAAAAAAAAGAACTAATAAGATAGGGTATATTTTGTGACACTTACGACTGAGGATGACAAAAGAAAGTATAGAAATAGGAATATAGTTAAACAAGAACTTTCCTCAGTGTTTAAATATGAAATGATAGTAGAAAAGGAAAGAAAGAAAAAAGTGGCACCTAGAATATCTTTTGATCCAATTAAGAAGCCCACCATTTAAGTAACACCCATGTATGTTTAAACATTTAAAATTGCAAAATTTATCATCATCATGGTTGGCCAGAGAGTCCTATGTGAGCCAATGTCTTTCTCTGAAGATTTCTCCACGACGACTTCCGATTTATCTTTGAACTAAAATTCCTTTCATTAATTGCAAGAAAATTTAACTCAATGCTAAATGTAAATATTCTCACTGTAGTGTAAACATTAAGGTTCTAGGACAGATTTTGTCTGAGTCTTTCAGGCGGGCGTCGATTGCGTCACAGATCATTGCGGCTTGACGTGATGTAGGTGTAATTTTCAGGATCCTGGATGTTTTGCACTGGATATTGCAATTAAAACTTATGCGAACCTTACATGTTATAGTTTTGAGTTAAAGTTCATCTGAAATGGCGAAATCGTTAAAGCGAAAACATAATCAGCAGTATAAAGAAGCTTATTCTGAGACATGGCCTATTATGCAAAGTTAGAGAGTCAAATCTGGATATACGGTCGCTGTAAGTAAAGTTAGAGAACTTAAGTGTAATTGAAGCTGAAGCATTATTTACGAGCTTTTTAATAGAGCACAATTGCTCTACTGCAGCATCAGACCATGCTGGGCCGTTGTTTCGAAAATTTTTCCCTGATTCGGAAATGGCGACAAAATATGCCTGTGCTAGAACCAAGACAAGTTCAATAATAAAACGTTTTTCGAATTCTACCATTGAAACAATCTGTCAGTTTCTGAAAACATCATTATTCATCCGGCAGATGGTAGTAAGATATTCTCCGTCATAGAGACATATTTAGATTAAACGGCGGCGAAAAAATTTAACGATGATATTGTCTTTGAAGAAACTTACTTGCTTAACCACTTTCTTGTTCCAGTGGGTTTAAAAAGCAAAATCCTTTTTATTGTATTGTCATCACTCATTCGAATCAGGTGGGCCACCCAATTCATTCTATTTATTTTTATGTATTTAATATCAGGTTGTTCATAAATCTTGTACAGTTCAAGGTTAAATCTCCTTCTCCAGTTATTGTTTTCATTCACACCACCAAATATACTCCGCAAAATCTTTCTCTCAAATATTGCGACACGATTTTCCTCCAGTTTTGTCATTGTCCAAGCTTCAGAAACGTAAGTCAAGACTAGTCGGACAAGAGTTTTGTAGATTAAGAACTTTGCTTTTCTAGAAAGAAACCTAGATTTAATAAATCTTCCCAGCACATAGACCCTACTTGCCAGATAAGAGTCAGTTTTTTATTTCAGTAGCCATTCTGTTGTCAATGGTAATAATTGAAAGTCTCGTCAATTTAATGAGTTTTGAAGGTATTTTAAAAGTATTCATTGCTTCAAAAAGATAATTTTTATTGATACTATCAAAAACAGCCTTGAAATCAATAAAAAGATGTGTTTCAATGCTAAATTCCATTGATTTCTCTAAAATCTGATGGAGACAAAATATCTGATCTTTAGTTGATTTTCCAGCATGGAATCCACATTAATATTTTTCTATTTGAGAGTCAATAAATGGTAACAGTCTGAGAAATAAAATTCTAGATTTGCTGCCCTGATCTCCTCAATAGTTGGAGCCTCAACTTCTATGTCATTTATGAATTTAGGTGCAATTATTTCAACATCCTTACAATTATCATTTAGAAGTTCTTTAAAATGTTCAAGCCATTGTTTTAAAATGTCTTGTTTATCTGTAATAAGTTCACTAAATTTGTTTTTGCATAGATTAGAGGTCTGTTTAAAGTCCAATCGACTGCGGCTAATTTTACGATAGAATGCCCTGCATTCATTAATGGATTTCAGATGTTCAACATCCTTAAACAATTCTTCATCAAAGATCCTTTTCTTTTGCCTAAAGAGTTTCTTCACCTCTTTTCTGCATCTATGGTACTCCTCTGCACTATTTCTTGTGTGTGCTTGTATCATATGTTTACATGCAACATTCTTTTTATCATTAGCAATGGCACAGTCAATACCATACCAATCTTTAACCTGTTTCTCAGTTACTTTACCAATCATGGTATTCGCAGCGTTACAGATACTGTCTGTTATACATTTCCATTTATTTTCCACAGTACCATCACAACTCTTTAAACTCAATTGTTCCTTTACTTTTTCACAATATTAAAGTCTTATCCTTTCATTTTTAAGTTAATCAGTCATTCTCTCTAAGTTTCTCCCTTGAACTGTTTGATTAGTATAAGTGCCACATGGAGCACGCCAGGTAGCTTTATGAATATTTTTATGTGGAAAGGACGTGCTTCCTATAATCATATTATGTGAAGCAGCAAAATCAATTTGTGTCCATTATCATTGGTTGTATCATGTAAGCTAAATCTGCCAGTCACCAATTTAAATTCCCTTTCTCTACCTACTTTAGCATTTAGATCTCTCAAAATAATTTTTGTATCATATTTTGGAAAACTGTAGTCAATTTTGTCTAAATTTTCATAATTTCCTTATCTTCCTCTGTTTTATCTTCAGTTGGTGCATAAGAACAGATAATACTGAAATCAAAGAACTTTCCTTTGATTTTGAGCTTACACAGTCTCGGAGAGATTGCCTCAAAATCCAAAATCAGGTGTAGACAGGGTGCGTAGCCAAATCTTTGAATCAAAAATAAGCCCTTTTTAAAAACTTTTCAAGCACTTTACAAAAATTTTTAAGCACTCAAAAAATTCATATTCAAGCAATGATATTATTGAAAAACAAAAACTTTTTATAAACAGTTTTAGCGTTTAAAAAAAAAAAAAAAAAAAAAAAAAAAACGGGCGTAAATCGAAACAATCAGTACTTTCCCACATCACCGAGTGAATTCAACTTGACCCTGAACTCAGAACAAAAGTACCCTTATCCCCTACGCCAAAAAAAAGTGTTAGAAGTAAAATAAAATAAACAAGAACAAAATTAAAATACATTAAAAAGAAAAACATTTCATAAGGATCTGATATTCTTTATCCGAATTGGAGCACTCGGGTTACGGTTTAAAGTGTGCGTGCATGCACAAGTCATAACGTGGGTACGACATGAAGTCCGCATGAACGATTACGTAGCAAACTCCCCATTTTTCGTGAAATGCATGGGATCCACCAGATATCACTGAAGGGAGAAGAAAAAAAATTTCGGAAAAAAAAGCACTTTTTTAAAACGCCAGCTGAAAAAAGCACCTTTAAAAGCTTTTAAAAACGAAATCCCCAAAAAACCACCTTTAAGTACTTTTTACAAACGCTACGCACCCTGTGTAGAGTGATCCCTTGTTTTTCATAGTTAATGGGGACCAGAACCTTCCGCGAAAGCTGAAGTAGGATTTGCCCCTAGGAATTTTCATGTACGTGGGTACACGAATGTTTTAAATATGTAAACAGTATTTATACTTTACACATTTAAGACAAAAATTACAACAGTATACATATTTACTTAAACGTGTCAGTGCTAATTATGAAGTGTAATTACAAAACCTTATACAGTAATAAACATTAATCAACATTGCTTTCTGAAAGAGTCGAAGAGTCTTGTGTTGGTGGCGGAGGAGAGGCTCTCACTTGACTCATAGAAGCTTAAGGATCACTCGGAGACTCTTCTACTGGAGGCGCTGACGGTAGAGCCCGGGGACTTTACCTTGACGATAAACACGGTGATGGGTAGTTGTCCTTGTTTTTTCTTTTCCTTCATAATTGCCCTGTACAAGGGCATAACCCCATCAACGTGATTGCTGAACTCGACAGCTCGAACCATATTGTCGTCAATGTCTTGTGCAAATTATTGCATCGCTTTTGCCATGTTGCGCAATTGTTGCAGATTCTCCAGGGTAAGTCCACACTTTTCAGTTTCTTCTTCGTCTTCCTCATTTGCAGACTTTGTCATCTCAAGGAGGTCTTCATTGGTCAGGTCTGAGTGGCAATCAATAAGGGCGCTGATGTCTTTTGTCATGTCGACAAATCCTTCATTCCTTATGATGTGAGCCAGCCTCACTGCCTCCTCTACCACTGATTGATGAACTTCTTCAGGAGTGAAGCCTGGATAGTCTTGCACCACGCTCTGCCATAATTTCCTCCAGCTAGATTTTATGGTCTCACTCTTCAAGTCCTTTAATGCTTGCTGAATATTAGACAAACATGAGGCAATGTTGTAACTGCGCCAGTATGCTTTCAAGGTGAATTCGTCATTGGTATCATTAACTGCCGAGATGAGGCCCTCCATTGTATTGCGAGTATAGAGTACCTTAAAGGCACGAATGACACCTTGATCCATTGGCTGAATTAGAGATGTAGTGTTCGGGGTCAGAAACTATCTGCACACTATCATATAGCAGGTCCGTTGCATAGCCTCCTGCACAGTCCAACAGGAGAAGGACCTTATCCTTCTCTCTCGTGCATCAACATGAAACAATGCTACTTTCCGCAATGTGGCTATTGACATGATTGTATTTTTTCATTTCTATTTTTTGTTGAATATTTTGGAAAAACCCGCGAAACACTGAAGCCGTAAAACATGAAGCGCGGAATGGTGAGGGAACACTGTACTCTTTTGCTTACGATAAAGCCAGTGCCCTCAATATGTTTTTTGAGGTGACCAACTGAAAAAAACAGTAGAATTCCTTTTATTCAATGTTCTATTGCCAATGCATCTAAGCTCCTCAATGGCAATCAAATCAATATTGTATTGTTTCATCTGTTCTAACAGCAAATGCAAAGCCTTGGCTCTATAGAGAGACAGAACATTCAAGTTTCCAATTCTCATATCCAAATTTCGCTTTCCAAATAGTTTCCACGAAGTCATCCGGGATTTTTTCTTCTAAGGATTTCGTAACAAAACATTTTTACAGGATAGAGGTGTCAACCCTATGCCCAACCCACAACCTGGTGAACCAGTCTCCTGATATAATCCCCAGATTGCAAAATTAAACACAAAAAATGTACTTTCTCTGAATAAATAATTTTTTTCAAAAATTCTTATTTTGACCCTCAAAATGAAGGAGTTGACCACAATCTAGAAAATAAGGTCTTAATAGATTAGTCAAGAGATGCATATTTCTTGGTAAGAAGGAAAGAACTTAGTAAGAAAGAAAGAACTTGAGAAGAAAATCTATTAACTATTGCACAAAACTCCTAACTTTGCTTATCCAAATGTAATTCCATTAAAAAAATATTTAATTACTTATTAATAACAATATTACCTGGTAGGAGAATCTACATCATATGACAAACCATCTGAATCCAGTTCATTTGAATGAATCTCAATCATACCTGGTCTGCTAAACGCTTCCTCATTAATTGAATTTTCTTGGGCACTATTCATTACTGGAGATGATGGCTCTGAAGAGTCACCAAGATCTATAAAGGGAATATCTGACTCTTCAGTTGAGGACTCCAGCAGTGACGACCTATATACATTTGAAGAAACATTTTTATTAGATTTTCAATAATACGATTCATAGAGTTTATTATTCTTTGCAAAGGTTATCTGATGTAAGAAGTTGTGCGATTTCTCTTGAATGTTTTCTATATGTATCTGAATAAGTTGATTTCTCTTGATTGTTGTCTATATGTATCTGAATAAGTATGTCTGAAATCTGTTGATGGCGCAGGCAATGAAGACCTACCTTCATTTGAGGAAACATTTAAGTTAAGTTTCTGATCTGAAGAGTTCATAAAATTCAATATTCATTGCCTGGTAGATGAATCTACATCATATGACAAACAATCTGAATCCAGTTCATTTGAATAACACTCAATCATACCTGATGGTCTGCTAAACTCTTCCACATATAATGAATTTTCTTGGGCACTATTCATTAGTGGAGATGGATTTGATGAATCACATAAATCAAATAAGTGGAATAACTGGAGAAGATGGATCACATAAGTCAATAAGTGAAAAAACTGACTCTTCAGTTGAGGACTCAAGCAGTGACGACCTATATACATTTGAAGAAACATATAACTTAGGTTTTCAGTCAGAAGATTCATAAAATTTATTAATCTTTGCAAAGTTTATCTCATGTGATGTAATGGTTATCTGATGTAAGAAGTTGTGCGATATCTCTTGATTGTTTTCTATATGTATCTGAATAAGTTGATTTCTCTTGATTGTTGTCTATATGTATCTGAATAAGTATGTCTGAAATCTGTTGATGGTGCAGGCAATGAAGACCTACCTTCATTTGAGGAAACATTTAAGTTAAGTTTTTGATCTGAAGAGTTCATAAAATTCAATATTCTTTGCAAAATTTCAGCATGGTAATCTGAGGAAAAAGGTTGTGTGGTTTCTCTTGATTGTTGTCTATATGTATCTGTTGATAGTGCAGGCAATGAAGTCCTATCTTCAGTTGAGGAAATATTTCAATTAGGCTCTTGATCAGAAGAGTTCATAAAATTCAATATTCTTCGTAAAGTTTTTGCATGGTAATCTGATGAAATTGGTTGACTGGTTTCTCTTGATTGTTGTCTACGTGTATATGAATAAGTTTGTCTGAAATTGCCTCCTGCCTGTTCTAAATTTCCCAAATTATGTTCCCTGGTTGGAAAAGATTTGATAACTTAGAAATAAATTAACTGAACTAAAATGGTGTATTTTGTCATTAAATAAAATATAAAAAAATAAGTAATTATTAAAAGAAATTTTTTTATGCTGAATTATCTTTGGATGTGCGAAATGTTATCAATGGGTAATTTTTTTTTTTTTTTTTTGAATTGTTCAAAAAGTTCAAGATAGAGCAAAATATGCAAAAAGTAAAATAAAGATGAAGGGATCTGTAGAATATAGAAATGCAAGTAATTACATTTCATAGCAACGGACGGTGAATGTTTATGCTTTATCAAGTTGGATGACATGCTGTAAGTAATGCCAGAGATTGAATTAGGCTTAATCACAACAGTTGATCAACTGATCAGATTCATCAATATGCATTATGTGTTAATATGAAATAAAAATGTGACATTTAAATAGCTAATTAATAGCATAAATTGTTAAGTAAATGAAATACAACCCCCTTCTTCCTAAACCACAAAGAAATGCAATAGTGGTAAGGATATGCTGAAGAGCACATAAACTCGAAATAACAAATAATGAATTCCTCGAAGATAGCAATGATAGGTGAAAATTTTTTATCTGAATTGATTTAAGGCATATCTTGATGTTCAAAGCCTCAGTGAGAGTAAACGTGCTAAAGTTCCTTGATAGATTATTAAAGGAAGATGACATTGACTTAAAAAATTTATTTAGTCATGAAAAAAGCTTGAAAGGGCACAGTTGAAATTACGCAGGCTTAGAATGAGCCACAGGACAACATTTATAAAAAAAAAAAAATCAGGAAATTTTTTGGAAAAGTATATATATATATATATATACAGTGTAACGTCCCATATCCGGACGTCCCTTTCCCGGAAGGATCGATTTCCCGGACACTTTTTAACAATCAAAATAAACAAACATCTCTTGATCTTCCCCTCCCCCCCCAAAAAAAAGGAAACAGAAAAGACCACCAAGTCCGTGGAGTGACCATTAGTGACGCTCCTCTTCTGGAATGCAGAGAAAGAGGGTAATTTGTTTTCAATAGAGCACAACTGAGTCCCCTCCCCCCCTTCTTTCGTATGCAGCTGGCTAGTAGATGAGGCATTTCCTGGAACCTTTTTACTGTAGAAAAGGGTAAACGTGGAGGGGGAGTATGTCCTTGAGAAACATTGTCCATTCAATATTTAGGAGGCGGGGAAAAAAAAGGGGGTAACATTCTTTCTTTAGCATTGACATGAAAAAGATTTCAAGACTCCCATGCCACTAAAATATGAATTCGACTAACAAAAGTCCTTTTATTCCAAACCAAGAACTAAATTAGATTTCTCTGAAATTTATTCCTTTTTTTCATGCAGTGCACCTGCAAATACATTATAGGAACAGGCGAATACCTTGGCGAAATAAGTCTTGCAAAATACTCTGAAATTAATTTCTCTCGCCAAATATCTCGTATTTAAAGCAATCTAACGCGTCACATTTGTTCGTTTTTACCGATCTAGCATTTGTGAGTTAAGAATTTGTGATTATCGACAGCTTGCTTCCTTTAATTATTTTTATTAAGTTTTTTGACAAGTTATTGTTTTTTTAAGTTTTTAACTGCGTAATTTTTATTAAGTTTTAATTGAGTTACTGTTATTCGTGTTATTTTTTTTAAAGTTATTTTTGTTTATTACCTTTTATTTTTCTTACGATGTCTTCACGTCCGTCGAAGAAAAGAAAAAATGTTTCTTTATCAATTAAAGAAAAAGTAGAGTTACTGAGAAAATTGGACATGGGCACTTCAGTATCTAAGTTGTGCGACGAATATAAAGTAGGAAAGTCTACTGTGCACGATATAAAAAAACAGAAAGAGAAACTTTTTGACTATTTTTCAAACTCAGACACACCTCTTGCAATGAAGGATCGAAAATATATACGAAATGCAAAAAAACACGAGGATTACGATAGAGTTATGATTGAGTGGGTACGACAACGCAGTAGTGAAGGCGTACCGTTAACGGGACCAATGTTAATGGCTCAAGCAAAGATTTTTCATGAGGATATGGCCATTCAAGAGGAGTGCAGCTACAGCACTGGATGGTTGAAAGCCTTTAAAAAAAGACATGGTATGCGCCAGCTATCTATTTGCGGAGATCGTGCGGAAGCTGACACCGAAGCTGCTGAAAAATTTATAGAAGATTTTGAAGAATTAATTAAAAATGAAGACTTGTCACCAGAACAAGTATATAATGCCGATGAGACTGGACTGTTTTGGCGGTATGTACCCCGAAAGACTTTAGCCGCAGCTGAGGAAAAGAATCCAACCGGTGTTAAGGACTGTAAAGTAAGAATGACAATTATGGCGCGTGCAAATGCTTCAGGTACACACAAATGCAAATTGTTTACAATTGGTAAAAGTGCACGCCCTCGCGCCCTAAAGGGTGTTAAAGTGTTACCCGTAAATTATCGATCTAACCGAAAAGCCTGGATGACCCAGCAACTAATGGAAGAATGGTTGGACAACGATTTTGTGCCGCAAGTCAGAAAGCATTTTCAGTCGATTGGCTTGGAAGAAAAAAAACCACTTTTAATACTGGATAATTGCTCTGCCCACAAAATACCGTTATTGATGGAAAGGGCAAATGTTTCTGTTGTGTTCTTGCCACCCAACTGCACTTCAATTTTGCAGCCGATGGATAACGGTATCTTAAGATCCTTCAAGTGCAAATATAAAACGCAATTCTTGATGTCAATGCTGACCTCTTTAAATGATGGCCAAAACTTACAAGACTTCGTTAAGTCTTATTCCATAAAGACTGCCATATGGAATATAGCAAAAGCGTGGGATGAAGTTGATCAAAAGACCCTTAAGAATGCTTGGAATAATATTTGGCCAGCAACTATTTTTTTTGGTAATGATGAGGACGAGCCCCTCTTTGAAGGTTTTCGTCCAAACAAAGAGAAAGAAAGTGTGAGAGAGTTGTTGCACTACATCAAAAGTCATTGTGAGAGGGAAAAATTAGATGAAGAAGATGTTGTAGAAACACTAAACTGCGACGATGATGCCCCAACTGTGTCCCAATTAACCGACGAGGAGATCAAAAACATAGCTTTAAACAAGCAGGATAGTGACACAGAAAGTGTAGATAGTGAAGAAGAAATAGCAGAAGAGAGGATTTCAACTGACGATTTAGTTAATCATTTAGATATTGCCATTAAAGGACTGGAACAAAGAGACTATATTTCTGAACAAGAAATCATGTCCCTTCATAGGATTAAGGAAAAATTGCTCAATAAGAAACCGAAAATGAAACAGCTTTCTTTAAAGGATATGTTTAAAAAATAAAATATTTATAGTGCCTACGCATTTTTTATTAGGAGTTTTTGATTTCTATGTAAGGTAAATAATTGATCTTTATTTTACGTAAGCATTATTTTTTTAATATTTTGTTTGATTTAAATCGTTGAGAAAGGCAATTTTTTTTCTGGTTTCTTGTAACATTAATTTAATTTTTTTTTTGTCATTTTAAAGCTTTTTAAATGATTAGTTGCGATTTATTTACGTGATGTGTTATGGACTTATACTATGCTTATTTTAAAAATCAGAAGTTTTTTTTCTTCCTTAGATGGTTGAGTCAGTAATTCCCTCTTCTTTAATGCATTTTATAACTGCGTATTTGGCGTAATTTTGATAACTAATCAATTTTCTATAATGTTAATGGTTAGTTGATTTTCCCGACGACCACGATAAATTGACAAATTATGTATTAAAGTTTAAATAAAAAAAAAAAGAAGAAATAACAGTTTGGCGTGTCGATTATCGTTTTCAATAAGTACGATGGTTTTCTGTATTTTTTCTAAGTTAGTGTGGTCAATTATGTCTCGAGGTGTAATATTGCGCCAGATTATTTTTTAAACGATTAAATAAAGCATAGTAATATTTAAACATTATTAATGAATAAAGAACAGACATATTTCGGCCGTTTTAGAATTCCAATGCAATTCTTTTATTCACCTCATTTAGTAAAGGATAGCTGTGTATTTTCTTTAAAAGATTTCTTTTCAACTTGTCAAGTGATAACAATCCTCCCCCTCTTAAGCCAGGCGAAATTAATATGCCCTTCCTTAACGTTGTTTTGACAACCACTAACGTGATTCTTTCAGTCCCACAAGAAAAAATAAAGATAACTCCATCAGCATGCCGCGCCCTAACGCTTGATTGATAACTTCCCCGCCCTCAACTTGAATGATCTCTTTACACATATTTTCTCTACACAAATAAGGAGGGAATGGATTTTTCTCCCCCACCTACCCACCTTAATGAATGACGGGGAATCCCGTTTCTTCCTTGAATCGTTCTAGTTCAAAATGGCGGATAGAGCAAATTAATATTTTCATTACTACTGTCAATTTTTTTTCGTTTTCTAAATTTTAAGCACTAATTATTTTTTTTCTAATATTTTGTTTTCGATTGATTAAATATCACATTATTGCCCAACAAATTCGATTGATTAAATAAAACATTATTGCCCAAAAAATAACGTTCATTTATTTTTTGCTTCTTAGATTCAGATCGTTTATTAGATCATTTTTAAGCTTTGTTTATCTTAGGGGTGTATTATACGGAAAAATCTATTATCCGGACTTCGGGAAGTCCCACCGATTCCGGATACGCGACGTTCCACTGTGTATATATATATATATATATATATATATATATAAATATATACATATATATATATATATATATATAAATATATATATATTTACACAAAGTAACTTTTAAAAAGACTAACTAAAAAAGAATAATTTGCTCTCTTAAATGTATAAAAGGAAATTTCAATGATAATAACGATAAAATATACTATTTTTAATTTCAGTATTTCTTTGTTTTGAATAGAAAGTTTTAGGGTTCTAGGACCAACAGAGGAATGTTTTGATCACAAAGTTCTTTATTTCCATATTTACTAATATTTTGGGTTTGTGGCGAATATTGATGGAAGAAATACCATAACCTTTTTTTCGCTCTTATAAAATCACACGATGGAGCAGAATTTCTAAATCCGGCGATGCTTATATGCCTTGCCAAAATAATCATCTTGAATGGTTACTTCCTACTCATTTTTCTTTGTCCTTGCATCATAAGAGCACATTTGATTTATCCACATCAAATTGAAGTCCTGCTTCCCAGCTTTTAAGATAACTTTAAATTCAGCTGCATAACTGACTACTTTTCTTTCAGACGTGGTAATATAGTTATATGCAGAGGTAGTACATCAAATTCCTAAGATAGCCAGGTGCGGTTCTATCAGAAACAAGAGAGCAAGATATCACCACAAATGCTTATTGCTAGATCTGCAGGAGAAATAACAATGAATACCACCAGCAGAACCTATCTAAAATTAAACCAGAGTAAAATCAGGTTCAAGAACACTACTGGGATTATCCATGTTCGCCTTGGGAAGGAATGCATATAAATTTTGCATGACCATTTTTTAAGCATCATTTTCTCATAATAGTTGATACTTATTGCTAGAAGCTTATTCCATTAAAATGTTTATGCAACAATCAATTGTCTAAGATAGTGATTTGAAAATGATATTGCACGGAATCCTTTGGGTCCGTGGAAAGGTCACAGAGGCTCCTGTTTCCAAATTGGCTTACCTGATAATCATTTTCCACCTCTATAACGGTCTTTCTCCATTTCAAGGAAAAACATATTTCAGCTTCATTTATTCGTATTGAGCTTATACATACCTTATATATATCCGTGGAAAGGTCACAGAGGCTCCCTGTTTCCAAATTGGCTTACCTGATAATCATTCTCAACGTTCATAACGGCTTTTTTTTTATTCTTATTCAGCTTATACATACATCAAAAACTAATTTTCAGTTAGACCAAATGTCACTTGAGGCTTTTCAAAATTTAACTGTTAAACATAAAACACAATCTAAAAATTGTTGATGAACAACTATTAAGTCAAGTTTCTCAAAAATAGGTCAATAACTAAGGATCCCATTGTTGAAAAAATTGGAAACAGCTGGTTTAAGAGTTTCTGGTTGGTTCAACTGTGCCAGATTGTTGCTCATTTAACATTACCTGGTGCGCACCTGTGAATCTAAGTCACAGAGGCGAGCAATATTACCCACACCACACTCCCACAGATCCGTTCACATTCACACAACAGAAGATGAAACACAGAGAGAAACATCCATGTCCTGAACAGAATTTAAATCTGCAAACATTGGTTTTGCAGTCAGTCACAATGACTGCTTGACAACCTGGCCAACTTTTTTTTTCAATATTGCGGCTATACCCTAAATTCTAAAGGTAATAAATCTGAATCTATCAGGGGAAAAAAGTATATTCATGGAGAGAAAATAAGTTTTTGTACCAGATGTCTTTGCCTTAAAATAGGGGAGCACAACCTTTTTAAAAAAAGGCCACTTGCACAGCTGGTTGACTAACGAAAGGTCACTTATTTATTTATATTGGTGGCAAATTTGATAATTTTTATCCTACAATTGCTAAACACTAAATATTACTCTTAGTAAACTTAATAACATATTTTCAGAAAATTAAATATTTTTAATTATTAGAATTTATTCAAAAATGAAAAAAAAGACTTTTTTTTTTGATTTTTTTCCTTTTATTATTGACTTAATATATATTTGGGGAAAAGAGATACTATAAACCATGAAAAAAAAACTATAATGCCCACAGAATAAAGTTGTAAAAAAAAACTTCACACTTATTTTAATGAGTAACATAAATTTGAACTAAATATTTTAATTGAAAAAACTTAAGGTTTAAGCAAAAACCCAAAAAATTTAAACAAAACTATTTTAGTACATATTAAGATTCAATATTTATTTGGTATTATACCGTAATTTATGGAAGAAGCGTTAACCTATCGTAAACGCCGCACTTGTGATAATGAGACTTAAAAGAAAAAAATCATGGCAAACACCGCACATGTTGTAAACGCCGCACCCATAATAACGATTTAGCGGCAAAAGTGAATATATAACATTAATTCCTTATAAATACTACTAATGTTTTAAATTAAAATAAAAATTAAAATTTATAAATGTATAATTATAATAAAATCAAGAATGTAATCTGCTATTGTATATTTTGGACAAACTGCTCAGAACATGTTAAAATCGGCTGTTGGTGCCACCGTTAGGTAAAAAATTTAAATAACTATATTTATATTACTTTAATATAAATGATTTTTTTACATTACAGTATAGGACCCAAAATTTGGCACTCACGGGACCGACGAAATTCCGTATTTCGTAATTTACAGAATTTCGGATCTCTTCCGGAATTTCCAATATGGCGCCCGTATATTACGATAATTCAATTACGCTGTTAATTTCAGAAAAACCAAAGCTTTGTTTCAATTGTAGATTTTGGTGGGGTGAATTTAAAACTGTCCCATCTTTAGAAATTTCATTAATTAAAATAATAATCTATAAGATGTAATCAAGAAGAAATAATCCGAACGATAAATAATTCAAGATGAAATAATCCGAAAAAGAAATAATCGTTTCTTCTTCAGAGCGAGATTATTGTTCTCGTTTTTTCTTTTACATAACGTTTTGTTTTAACAAAAGACACTCACCTCGGGAGAAAAAAAAAGCTAACAAGGAACTACAAAAAAAGTAACAATTAATGGCAAGAAACTAACAATGAATAACTACAAAAAAGAAGCAAACAACTAATAACGATAAAAAAAAAACAAGTTAACAAGCGTAACAAAAAAAGTAACAGTTAATAAGCAATAAAAAGATAAATAAATCGAATGGCCAAAAGGCAAAAGAGCTGAATTTCCACGTGAGTAAATTTTACGCATGTGCAATCGTTTAATAATAAATTCCTGACAATTTAAGATAGCAAACAACAAAAATTGCTATTTTAGTTTGAAAAAATTACATGATAATCAGCAACTGTTTAGATAATTATTTCTCATATAAGAATTTCGCATTTTATATCATAACTAACAGCAGCATTACTTCTTAAATTTCGGTGCTGAGTTAAAAAACTCTTTTTCCACAAAAAAATTAATAATTTTTTAAGTGATTGCTTTTGTTTGCTATATCTTTTTTTTGTGCTTAATTTGCTGCAAACGCTTCATGTTTTACAAAACCAGCAAAAAATCCTTTAACAAGGTCAAATTTCTCGATTGATTGTTGATTTGTTCATTTACGTCACACTAGAGCTGCACAATGGGCTATTGGCGACGGTCTGGGAAACATCCCTGAGGATGATCCGAAGACATGCCATCACAATTTTGATCCCAGCTTCGGTAGCCCAACGACCTGCAAGGTCAAATTTCTCAAAATGCAGCTTGTGAATGAGGGGAAACAGATTGGTGATTAATTTAGTCGCTAGTCCATCTTCAAACATCTTTTCACAAATTCTATTTTTTCTTTCTTTACCTGCCTTTGTCACATTCTTCTTTGCAAGCACAGAACGTAAGTTTTGAATATGCCTATATATGCTAATAATTGTTGATAGAAAAACAGTCAAATTTATAGCAACCAATTTTAAAAAAACCTACTTCTTACAAGAATCGCGATAATTGATTTTAAACTCGTGTGAATACGAATTGTTACATAGGTTTTTAAAAACGCGTAAATGCAAATAGTGATATTCGATTTTTAAATCTCGTAAATAAAAATCATATTGTAGTATATTCAAATCACGTGAATAAGAATCGAAATGTTAGAAAATTCCGGGCTTGAGACTTTTAAAAAGTTTGAAATACGAAAATACGAACTATGAAAATACGAACTAACTGGCGGGCCTATAAAAATGAGGAAAATCGTATTTTCTGTGCGTAAAAGCGGCGAAAATAGCTAAAATTTAACAATGTGGAAGGATTGACAGATATGTAGGATGAATTTTCTGTTAATGTTTGAAAATCGGAAATAAATATAATTCTTTTATTTCAACCGCTAAATTTTTCGAAAAAGCAAAATCTTTATATAAAATTTTTTTTAAAAAAAGAGAAACTTTTAGACAATCAGAGTTTTTGATAAAAAAGCGGATATTCGAGACACAAAAGTAAAAAAAGCGGAAATCCGCTAAAAAGCGGAAAAATCTCATCCCTGTTTTTACATTGTACTGCCTACATTTATGGAAATAAAATTCCGGTGAATATTAAATTTGATTAATCATTTATTTACCAATATTTTTACGTGCAGTCTATCTAATTTTCTTTTCACATTTAGGCAGCAGCCAAGTTTGTTTCAAAAAGTGTCGGACAAAACGGGGCACTTGTGAGTTGGATAAAACGGGATAGAGATTTTTATGTCCCATTTTATCCACCTATTTATTTGATGGATTATGACATTTTAAAATAGCCATATATTAATGTAGGCCTAGGCCTTTTGAACAACTTATTTATATTAGCTATATATAATTTTGAAAAATTTAGTCTCTTTATATAGTAATGCAAAATTTGTTTATTAACCGTTCATCATTAAGTATTTCATTTTCGACTCTAGGATTCCACATCTTTCTTTAGAACTAATTGTAATGTATTTTTCTGATGAAGACTTGAGCTTTTTTATATATAAACTTCTTAATTTTCTGGATTGCTCAATTCAATCGACATTCAATTCGAAAAGGAATTTCTTCTCTTTGTTTACTGAAGAATTTAAATACTTGATTATTAAAGAGTCTTTCAGGGATGTTGAGACATCAATGGAGAGTTAGTTTTAATAATTGTTTCAACACGGCTGGCAACTCTTGTAATAATCAATTGTAATATTCTAACTCTAGCTGTTTGCTAGGAAACCTGACGACTTTTTCTTGTTATAAATGTTTTGTATATCGTCTGTGTCAACGACTTTTTCATGTTATTAAATGTTTTGTATATCGTCTGCGTATGTCAGTGGAAATAAAAGAATACGATCACTGTAAAAGCTAACAAGGAATATTTTTTTATCAAACGATGATAGAACAATTATATGTTATTCATTAACTATTCAAGAGTTTAGCATGATTCTTTCTCGAAGATTTTAAAATAAACAGCTATATTTCAAGAACATTAAGAAAGTATGTTTTGCCCTATGCATTTTATTTGTAAAAACCCTTCTGAAACTAACTTTTAAATATAATTGCACATTAAAATTATGAAATAGTATGACAAATTTGTTTATAGTAAGTTCTAAAAAGAATTCTCGATACTTGATAGTTTTCATCTAGTAAAATTTTTATTGTTACAGAAAATAAAATGACACCCAAATATTCACTTCAACTAGAAACAGCTGGAATGAGACAAGCATGACTGAAGCTGTTTGCGCAGTGCTAGATGGAACTATGGGTTTCAGAAGAGCAGCCGACTCACATGGAGTTCCAAAATCTACGCTTGCAAGAAAGGTGAAAAAGGCTCGTACAAATACATTGATTCCTGAATTGGCAGCAGTGAAAAAGTTGGGCAGATATGAGACAGTATTCAATGCTGAACAAGAAAAAACGCTTGTTGGGCATGTTTTGGCTCTAGAAGACAGACTATTTGGTATAACTTTAATGGACCTGCGAATGCCAGCGTTAGAGTTAGCTGAGAGAAACAATATTAAGCTTAATTTTAACACAGAGAAAAAAATGACTAGAAAGTGTTGGTTGTATTCATTTCTTGGAAGACATAAAGAACTTAGCCTCCGAAATCCAGAACCCACAAGTATGGCCTGAACAAAAGGATTTAATCGCACTGCAGTTAGTAGTTTTTTGAACTTTTGAATTCTCTTTTAAGTAAACATAAGATTACTCCAAATTATATTTACAATGTTGATGAAACAGGAATTCTTACAGTGCCAAACAAGCCTTCAAAAGTATTGAGTCTACGAGGTAAAAAGCAAGTGGGTAGCTTGTCTTCAGCCGAACGGGGAGTTTAGGTTACTGTTGAAACATGCATTAGTGCAGCTGGGATGCTTGTACCTCCTATGTTTCTATTTCCTCGAGTGAAGGAAAACCCAAGACTCATGGGTGATGCTTTTCCAGGATCGTTTGCAGTGTATCACAAGACTGGCTGGATCACCAAGACCTTCATTGTTTGGTTTAAAAAGTTTGTAGAATTTTCCAACCCTACCCATACGAAAAGTTTGGAACTCGCAAATTTGGCAAAAGAAAATAATATTATTATCCTAACCTTCCCCCCACATACAATCCATCGCCTTTAGCCCCTGGATGTCAGCTTCATGGTTCCACTGATGACGTATTCTGAACAAGAAGTTAGAAAGTGGCTGTTCAATCATCCAGGTAGGTGCGTGACAATTTATGAAGTTGCAAAACTGTTCAATGCAGCCTACTCACGGGCAGCTGTTGCAGAAACTGCCGTTAAAGGATTCAGCAAAACTGGAATAAGTCCCTTCCCAGATCACTTGTTTGCACCCTCTTTCACCACTGATCACCTAATGTCAGACCAGCAGCAAGATCTTCCAGGCGTTGGGCACCAGACTGATGTGGGAAAAGACCAAGAGCAACCTTCAGCATCTTCGAGGGACATCGGAGGAGAAGACCAATCTGCAACATTTTCAGGGGAGAATGGATTAGAACCCTCCTGTTATCCCCCTAAGCTACCCTTTTCAACCTCTCCAAAGTGTGTTCTACCTATACCTCAAGTAAAAGGACCTCGCCCAGAAAAAATGGCTGATTGAAAGAAAAAAACTGTAGTAATAACATCATCTCCATATAAAAGTGAATTAGAAATGGAAGAAAAGGAAAGGATGATTAAACTACAAGAAAAAACCAAGAGAATCGAAGAAAAGGCTGCTACGAAGTCTCTCTTAAGAGCACAAGGCACATCTCGACAACGAAAATTGCGGAAATAAGTCTTCATGTTTGAAAACTCATAGTCTTTAAAAACAAATGTAGCATCATATTTTTTGTGTACTTACTTATAAAACAACAATCTATATAAAAGTGTTAGAACAGTAAAATCCCATGAATATAATTTATAGAAATTTTGTTTTGCAGTTCTCGGTCAGTTAATTATGCTTTTCACTTAGTTTTATGCAAAAAATTAAACATTGTAAACCCAATACCGTTTTATCCAACCCAGGTATGCTGAAACGGGATATGTAAGAGGGTGGAAATTAATTTTTTTTTCTATTTCACAGTCAATAAAATTAGTTTAAAATATGTTTTTTGTGTGCTTCAATAAATGTTGTAGCTACAAAAAATTTTTTATTGGTTTTCCTTAACACATACACCCAAGTAAATAAAAACCATAATGGTAACCCGTTTTGTCCAACTCTCCCCTAAGCTAAGAGAAACTTAAAACAAAATTACAAACAGTGAGCGGTTTAAAAATTCCTGTTTTCCTCCACTTTTCGATTTTTCATGTTACAATAACATATTATTAAAATATCGGAATACTAAATATCACGTACAATACATGGCGCCAACTGCCGAAAAACGACGTAATATTTTTGATGAAATATGCAAAAATAAATAGTATCAAAAGGTGATTATTTAAATGTGCGATTAGAACCTCATGTTTTGTAATAATATCATATGGTTAAATTAACAAATCGGAAATAATGGGAAAAATTCCTTTTATTTACAATCAAATCCGCACAAATAAAGTGCTTCCATAAGTAATTAATTAAATGCGTGATTTAAAATTCGTGATAAATAAAAAAATTATATAATTAATATATACTAATAAACAAGAAATAAATAATGAATTAAATTTCAAAAAATGTGGGAATGCATTTTAAAAACTGTTGAAAAATAACGTAGATTTATGATGAAATTGGCAAAAACAAAGTGATTATTTATATGTGCGATTCTTAACTCCTGAGTCGTAATAAATTCGTACTGAAAATACGAGATTTTCAAAATCTAGTGCAAAAAGATAATAACTGCCTCTAAAAAAAAAAAAAACATAAGATTTATGATGAAATTAGCAAAAATGAAGCACACCAAAAAGTGATAAATCAAATGCGCAATATATAACTCACGATTCGAAATATTGTAATAAATGTATCAGGATTTTTAAAAAACAAAGGAAATTGGTAGTTATAAATGCCAAGAAAACACTAGAAACATCACTTGAATTTTAATCAAAATTAGCAAAAATAAAGTTAGTAAAAAAATATGACTCAAATTCGAAAAATTTGCACATTGTAATATTGTATTAAAAATATTGGGTTTCTTAAAACCATACTGAATTTCATAGCAATAACCATTGAAAAAGCGATGGAGAAACAATATAGATTTACAAAAGAAACTGCGCAAATTGAGTGCATCAAAATTTTCAACTCAAAATTTGATTATTATTATTACAACAGTCAGCAGGCCCCAGGTTGTGCACCCCTACTTTAAAATATAGTCTGTTCAAATAAATTAGCATGTTTAAGGCAAGGTCAATTCAATCAATTAAGCACAAGTTTTTCAAAATGTTCAATTTTTGTTTCATGTTTCAGTAAAAGTTTTCAAATAGTTTTTAATATGTAATTACATGTTTTTAAATGAAAAAATCTGAAATTTGAAAAGAATTTGTTGAATTGTTCTAGAAATATAATTATTTAAAATGATGATTTTTTTTAAAAACTCATAATGCCAAAAATGTTCAGTTGATGTTGCTTAAATTTTGCATTTAATCATTTAAAATTATATGACTAAAAATATGAAAAGTTGTGTACCTGACAGAACAAAAAGTATTCCAACATTACGACTAAAATATTTTACACTAAGAAAAAATGGTTTTACATCTTAAAAAATTACAGACTGAAAAGCTTTTTTTTTTTACCTTGCAGAACCATAATACAGTAGGGAATCGATTATCCGGAACGATCGGGACCATCGCTATTCCGGATAACTGATTTTTCCGGTTTTCTGAATCGCTACAAAAAGCCGTTTTTTTATTGTTAAACACAACTAAAAAAAATTTTTTTTTTGGAAATAATCTTAAAAAGAAGAAAAAACGACGGAGCAATACACTAATGATTATTTCCAAAATGATGGTAAGGTAAACATCTTTCAAAAAAGAACGAAAAATCCTAAAATTTTATAAGGAAAAAAAAATTGTGTTTTTATAATGGTGGGAAAATTTATCGAATTTCGTTCCGGTTTTTTGATTTCCGGATTACGGGTTCTGTACTGTACCAGGATAATTTAGGATCAGGAGAAGTGAATGAATTCTTTTTAGGTTTAAAATTATATAGAAAAAAATATGTGCCTTAATAGTTAAAGTTGCTTAATTTTGTAACATTTCCTGAAATATAATACTTTGAAACAATTACCTGGATGAAGCAGCATTCGATTCAGAAGTAGTTGACGGCATTGCTGAGGTATCAGATCTATTACTGTCATCTAATTCAGAAATGCTGAGATTTTCAGCCTCTGCAGAATCCAGCACTTCAGGTGACTTTGCAACAGAATGAATGTCATTTGAATAATGCTCAGTATTAATATCTGATGGTGAGCTAAAATCTTGAACATTTAGAGGATCGTCTTGAGTACTATTTATTAGTGGAGAGGAAGGATTTGATGAATCTGCCAAATTAATAAGTGGAATATGAGGCTCCTCTACAGATGATGTGTGCAATGAAGACCTATCTTCATTTGAGGAAACATTTAAATTAGGCTCTTGATCGGAAGAGTTCATAAAATTCAGTATTCTTCGAAGAGTTTCTGCATGGTAATCTGAGGAAAGAGGTTGTCTGGTTTCTCTTGATAGTTGTCTAGCTGCATCTGGATAAGTTTGCCTGAAATTGCTTCTTGCCTGTTCTAAATTTCCCAAATTAGGTTCCAAATTTATTAAGTCACAATCTTCAACACCACTGTTTGAAAAAGAAGATTTGATAACTCAGAAATTATTCAACTAAATTGTGCAAATTTTGTACTTAAGTTATTAAAATTACATTCTTTAAAATGATGTAAAAATTTGTATATCTTAGAATTCAAAATTTTCTACTATTATTAAACATAATAAAAAATTCATAAATAATTAAAAAATATGTAAAAAGTTGGCAACTATGTTATTATAGATATTGCTAAAAAGCTAAAAAATTTATATTTAGTTTTTTGATGCCCACCAATAATTTTTTAACCACATCTAACATATAGAGATTAGTAAGTGAGGTAAGTCTGAACGGACCAGTTAGAAAAGAAACTTTTGATTTAACCAATCACTTACTATAAAAGAAATCAGAAATTGACCACACAGTAAGAAGAAGGATTTTTTTTCAATATTTTCCATATTTCCACCAAAAATTGGTTCTGCTTCAAATCATCAATGCAACTGTTCATTGCTACAATGATTTGAATAATATCTTATTGAAACCTCAGGAATCAACCAGGTCTTTGTCTTATAGAATTAACATGACTTTTAATAAAGTATATCCTAATTTAAATGATCCAGATGCAGTTGATACTGTGAAGTATACATATCTGATGGGAGCATCTCTTCCTCACGATAATAAAGGCATAATATTAAGGTCACAATTTTGAAGGAAAATATCAAAAATTATGAGAATGATGAACTGTGGTCAGTCTTCAAATGCAATTAGAAAAGAGCACAAAATAACAATATGAAATTCTAAAGCAATATTAAAAACTTTCTTTCTACACTACTGTTTCAGAGAAAAATATTTAATAAGTTTTCATAGCAACCAAAAATTAAAAATTTCATAAGCAAATCAGTACATGAAGTTGCAATGATACCTGAGCTAAATTAATGGGTTCTAAACTTTTTTTTTTAATGAAATCAAAAACAAAATCTACAATGCCATAAAAAAGTTAGTATTTTTTAATTAAATAATTTATAATTTTGATGTAGTAATCTGTTAACTAAATGAGCATCTTATTTAAAATTTAAAAATTATATTTAACAGAATTAAATTTGTTTATTAAGATAAATATATATATTTTATTTTATCTTAATAAACAAATTTAATTCTGTTAAATAAACTTTTTAATATATAGTTTTCACTATGGCAAGAAACTAACTAGTGAGGAAAGACATAACACTAGTGTTTTCAGTTAATATTATCCCCATATTCTTAATGAAACAGGTCTGTCAACAAAAGAAAACAGATTAATTTGAAAAGGTTAAAGATTTAGGATATGGGTCTTCTTACCCTCTTCTCCTGTAAACTTTAGTTTTTCCATATATATTTGATAGACAGGTCATTAGCTTGAGGCAATATCTTATTACTACTCGTTCTCATATTTCCAAGACAAAAAGTTTACTCTTACTTAAGGGGTCTAAACTTTAGAATGCTCTACAGATCATATTTTGAAGGTCAAAAATCTGAATGTCAGAAAAAGATGTATTTATTCAAAGAATATACATATTTATACCTGATCTCATAACTTAAAGTATCGTTTTCTTTAATTAATTAGCATATTTAAGGTAGGGCCCTCAAACCTTTAAGATTAAGTCCTAGTACATGAAAATCCAATCTTTTGAACAAAAGTTATTTAGGGTATTCACCTTTTTGTTTCACACATTGTACACACATTTTCACAATTTGCTCAAATTTAATTGTCATTCAAAATTGCATAATTTAAAATAAGATAAATTGCATACCCAACAGTTTCAAAAGTTTTTCAAAATTGCTAGCTTAAAAAGATTAATAGTGGGAAAAATTTGTTTACATCATAAAAAGATAACAGATCAAAAAGTTGGAATAGGTTAATCTACCAACAGGAGAAGTTAATGATTTTTTTTTTTTTTTACTTTAAAAAAAAAAAGGGAGATAACATAAAAGTAACTTAATTTTAAAACAGTTCAAGAAATAAAACACTTAGAAAAAATACCTGGTTGAAGCAGCATTCAATTCAGAAGCAGTTGGTGGCATTGCAGTGGTATCAGATCTATTACTCTCATCTAATTCAGAAATGCTGAGATTTTCAGCTTCTGCAGAATCCAGCACTTCAGGTGACTTTGCAACTGAATCAATGTCATTTGAATAATGGTCAGTATTAATGCCTGATGGTGTGCTAAAATCTTGAACATTTAATGAATTATCCTGAGAACTATTCATTAGTGGAGAGGATGGATTTGATGAATCAGATAAATTAATAAGTGGAATACCAGGCTCCTCTGCAGATGATGCATGCAATGAAGGCCTACCTTCATTTGAAGAAGCATTAAAACTTGGTTCCTGATCTGATGAAACAAGGTCTATGGTTTCAATTGATTGTCGTCTGTGTGTATCTGGATACGTTTGTCTGAAATCAGCTCCTGTCTGTTCCAAATTAGGTTCCAAGTTTATTAAATCACAATCCTCAACGCCACTACTTGAAAAGGATCTTTCAGATTCTAAAATATATATATGCTTGATAAAAATTTCATGAATTAAATAAAAAGTACATATATTGACACAGAAAAAAGACCCATTTAAACATTAACAGGTAAAATACCGAAGAAAATTTAGATTAAAATTTTCGAAGTGGTGAATTTTGACAATTACAAATTATTAACGAGGTACTCCAGCTATTCTAATAATATTTTAATCAAACTGTTAGTTATTTTTCAATTAACATTAAATAATTATCTTTACTGAAAGCAGGCAATTTTTTTCAGTAGAATAATGTATATCAAATAGTACAAATATTTCTACTATTATTTTCTACTCTTATATTAGTTTGAAAAAATCACAGGAATTTGTTAAGACAATCAGGCAAACTTCTACAGTTTCTGTTTTATTGAATTTTAAGAAGATAAACAAGAACTTCACACTTCCTATAAGCAGAAAAATGAAGCAATAGAAAAACTAGTCAATTTTTTTTCAGCATCATTGCCCGCCTAACTTGCATTATTTTCAGGGTTCGCCAAGTGGGCCCACTTTGAAAAAACCCGCCTGGGTTTTATTGGGTGGGCCCACCTTGAAAAAACCCACTTGGAACAATAAGTGGGTTTTTTCAAAAAAAAAATTTTTTTTTACTAAAATTTATTGTTTTGCATTTACTTTTATATAATTTATTGTGCAGCATAAATTTGTCAAATAGAGTTACATGATTTATATGATTAAGTTTTTAATATTAGTAAAGTAAAAGAAACTCGAATCTTCATATAATTTTATAGTAGGTACTATTGAAAACTTCAAGTGGGTTTTTTCAAAAAGTAATATTTTAATAATATTAAATCAAATAAAAATTTAAATAATATGGTCTCAAAAGATCAATTTTTCAAATATAGTTGCATGCTTTATATATTAATAAGCAGGTTATTATTATTAATTCATATGTTTAAAAAAAAGTTTAAAAAAAAAAACAATTTTTTTTTTACCAAGTGATACATTAACAAATTTAAACAGTTTTATTTTCTGGCTTTAAAAAAAAAGCTAAAACTTTTTATAAGAGAACTTTTTAAAACTATTTATCCAAAAATGAAATCATTTTCCTAGAGTTAATTATTTGAAAACAAATGGGACAAGTAACTGATACTCTTTAAAATTATATGTAGTTTTAATTTCACTTTCTATTAATCTTATTAAAAAAACATGTAAGACCATTAAATATTTATTTCAGTTTTTTATTTAACTTAAGTCAGATGAAATTTTAGTTTTTTCTGATTATAAATATTTACAGATTATAATTTTATAATAGGTAATATCCATACGTTTAATAAATATAGTAAATAAATGTGTGTGAAAACAAAAAGATTAATAAACTTGTTCCTTTTATATTACTGCATTTATATTTTATAATTCTTGAGTTAAAAAATTATGAAACATAGTGTACTTTACAATAAAGAAGATTCGAATATGTATTAGTGATAATGCGTTATTTAAACTTAATATAAAATATATATAACCAGGGTTCCCCAAGTAGGCCCACTTGGAAAAAACCCACTTGGTGGTTTTTTTCACAAATTGGTTTTTTTTTTAATTTGGTTCAAAAAGAAGTATCTCCTAATACTATCATTGGACACATGGTTGAAGTTAACAAATATTTTAGAAATGTGCATCAAGCACATGGATGGGCAAATGATAAAAACTGCTTGATGACCCAATGACTAAATGATACTAGGTGGAATTCATATTGTGAGCAGGTAAAAACTTATGCCAATAATTACCATAAATATGAAGAGATTGTTCTTGAACATCAAAATGAATCTAATAATGTGTCAAAAATATTAAATAATGTTGGGTTTTACCAATAAACTATCAATTGGGGAAAAAAAGATATCAACTGTTTCTGAAGCTTTAAAAAAGCTTCAATCAGAAAACATTTCAATTTCAGAAGCTGTTGAAATATGAATTTACTATCGTGTGATGAATTAGAACCCCATAAACATTTTGTAAAAAAATTCAATCAGGCTGTTCAGCCACATCATTTATTAGAATATGCATCCTGGATCCCGAAACAAGGGGACAATTTTTAAATGATGAACAAGACCAATCAGCAGAAAACTGTCTTTCTAAGCATCATCCAGAATTTCTGCCAGGTGTTATGGCATTCAAAATTTCCGATCCTGAATACTTTCCAAAATCAATGATGCTTGACACTGTTATTCAACAGTTTTCATCAAAAAATAGTGGAAAATTATGGCAAAAAAAAATTTAAAAAAAATAAGTAAATAAAATTCCTAGCGTCCACAAAATTTCTGTCAATTCTTTTTTCTTTGCACTCAGCACCAGCATCCTCTGTCTCCATCAAAAAACACTTTTCAACTTTCGGATTGGTGCAGAGTAAACTTCGAAATAAATTAGGAATAGATAAAGCTACAAAACTCGTAAAAGTGTATCACCATCTAAGAGAGAAATGTAGACACTTTGAATATGTTGTATGATAATAATAATAAAGGAAAAAAATGGACCTTTTTTTTTAAGTTAACTCTTAACATCTGCTGACAATTTTTAACTATTTGAAGAAAGTTTATCACAAGTAGAAAACAGTTAAAAATTAAAATATTACTTTTAAGATTTTTTAAATATTATTTTTAAGATTTCATTTGAATACAATTTATTTTGTTTCCTTTAATCATGCTTAAAAATATTGAAAGCAAACAAAAAAAATTTTTATTAAGTGATACATTAAACAACAATATACAAATTTAAAGTTTTATTTTCGGATTTTAAAAAAATAAGCTATAACTTTTTATCTATGCTTTTTTATAATTTTAAGATCAATTTGTTTTTTGAAACTATAAAGTTATAATGTATCTAAAAATGCATATATTTATCTAAATATTTGAAAAAAGGGATAAGTAACTAATACTCTTTATAATTATACATAATTTTAATTTCACTTTCTATTAATCGTATTATAAAAACATGGAAGACCATTAAATATTATTCCAGTTTAATTTTATTACAGGTAAAAGTCAGATGAAATTTTAGTGTTTACTTATAACAACACTATTTAATAAATAAAAATATTTTCACAGTAAAATTTATGAGCACTAAATGAAAAAACCCACTTTTCCCCGGGTTTTTTCAAATAAAACCCAATTTTCCCCGGGTTTTTTCAATAAAACCCAGGCGGGTAGGGTTTTTTCAAAAATCCCCGGGTTTTTTCAAACCCTGATTATTTTGGCCTAAAAATATAGTTTTTCAGTGTGATTGGACTTTTTATCTTTATAGATTGTAAAGATTTTTATCTTAATAGTTCGATGCCCGGCGGCTGAGCTGTAACGCTTCGTGCTGTCGTGCCACAGGTCCCTGGTTCGATCCTCGGGCCGGGCAAGGTTGACTCAGCCTTTCATCCCTTCAGTGGGCCGATAAATGAGCACCAAGCATGCTTGGGAACTAAGCACTGGGGGTTCTGCGTTTGGCTGACCACCTGACCGGAACATCTGCTCCTGCACCCTAGAGCCCAAGGTTAAGAAATCTGAGATGAGCAAAGTCGGCCTTGGCCCTCTAGGAGCTGTCGCGCCACTGAGTTTAGTTTAGTTCAGTTTGTAAATTCAAAAATATGCTTGTCGAAAAAATGATTTTCTAAAGGTAAGCAACATAAGAAATTCACAAGGTAAAGGTAAGCACATTAAATTGCAAATCTAGAATATCTAGTTTACAAGTTAATTAAAATTACTTTTTCCATAAATAGGAAATGGAAACAAGCACCAATAACTGTTTAAACAATGTTTTAAAGATTTTTTTTTTATAGTCAACAGATAAAAATAAAGATGCACGAATGAAATATCAGGAAAGTATCAATGTAAAATTTTGATAATTATAACTTTGGAGACCTGACTACGACAATTCAACTCTGCCAGTCTGGTATCCCATAGCAACGAGGAACACAAAAATTAACGTTTTCTTTTCTTGATTATTCTTGTAATTTTGTATATATACCAATATCAGCGATCCGCTTTTGTTAGCCTCATTGCTTGCTCAACAATACTTTATTGTTCAAAACTGTTTATTATATAAATTTTATCAAAAGCAATTTGTTTTAAAATTAAATTTGTCATAATTGATCTACACCAAGCAGTATTTTAATTGGCAACTTTTTTATCATATAAAATGTAAAGAAAATTTTTATTAATTTATTTGCTGAAATCGAAACATATTTTTGTTTTAATTTGAATTTTTCAATTTGTTGCTTCTCAAACACATACTATTATAGTTCATCAAAAATAAATAAATATACAATACTTAATTTATTTTTACATCATTCCCTGAATGTCATGATAAACTAAAACTTTACTATAAACTGATACCACAGGAAGTTATACATAAAAGTTTTGAGTGCTTAAAATAGTTCTGTCAAGTCTTTCACAAAATGATGTACAATATTTTTTAGCGAACAGGCTTCAGCGCTAACGAAAAAGTTTTTTTTCCCCTACATGCGGTGCTTGGGACAAGTACTCTTTTACTCTTTTTCTTTTGGGACAAGTACTCTTTTTACTCGTCCCAAAATAAAAAACGGACCACCCTAAGTAACTTTTGATCCAATGATCGGATCTACATGTTCTAGGCATAAACCTTAATAGTTCGAGGGGGTGATCTCATATATGCTAATTAATCAATGTAGACGATATTTTAAGATACACATTCAGACACAAAAACATACTTTCTCTGAATAAACATACCTCTTTCCAAAGGATTCGGATTTCTCAATCCCAAAATATATAGGGTAGCGAAGTCTAGGAAATTTGGTTCAAATAGTTTGGTAAGGAGAGCGGCAATAGTTTGAAACCCTTAATGGTAATTTTACTTTATGCATATTTCGCCATGTCTCAATAACTATTTCAGAAAAATAAAAACTTTTTGCAGAAAAATTTAAAATTAGTTTATTTAAAAATAATTTCAAGCAAATAATAACTTTCAGCAAATAGTTATTTACTATTTTATTTAATAATGGTTGAAAAATGTCTGAATCATAAGGTATAAAAATTTTTTAAATAATTGTAAAGACATTTTACATGACAAAATACAAAATTTCAACAAAATCAGTCGAATTCCTGAGAAATCAAATTTTAAAGATGTGATTTTAAAAAAATTCAATTTCTTAGTAACCATTTGACCAATTTCTCTGTAATTTCGTATTTTAATGTGTAAAATTACACACTGTAAAAAATTGTAAACCTTACACTTCAAAAAGAACTATTTTTAAATAAAATAATAAATACTTATTAAAAGTTATTAATTGCATGATATTATCTTTGGATGAATAAATTTTATTATTAAGTACAAAATTTTTTCAATTCGCTTAAAAAGTTCTAGAGATATGGCAAAATACTCATAAAATAAAATTAACATTCTGGGGTCTAAATTTCAGACTGCTCTCCTGACCAAACTATTAGGATCATATTTCCCTGATTGTGGCTACACTCTATATTTGAAATATCCGGGGTGAAAATATTGAATCCCTTAAAAAAAAGTATGTTTATTCAGAGAAAGTATGATTTTACACCTGAAATCTTAACTGAAAATACTGTCTGCACTAAATAATGAGCATATTTGAGGTCACCCCCTTGAACCATTAAGATTGTAGATCCGACCATTAGATCAAAAGTTATTCAGGGTGGTCCATTCTTTATTTTGGGCACTGTACCTCTCCTTAGGAACTGGTCTCTTCTCTCTTTTTAAATTGAGTCATAATGTATTATTTCCATTTCATGAGCAAGAATTCCTCCTCTTATTATTTCACTAAATTGTAAAAGTGAAACTCAATTCCTTTTGCTCATTCCTTTTTGTGAATTCTTTTAGTACATGTTTTGTTATTTATTTTTCCAGTTAATATGGGTTATTTTACTATTTTTCCTGCCCTGATTCCTCTTCTTTTTTGTTGATTATTAATTCATCTATTAAATTGATCTCTGAAAAAATAAACGGGCCAAAGAAATTAGCAATAGAATTTGAAATGATCAAACATTGCATTTATCAATGGAAGAAATAAAAACTAACGATAGAAAACATGTTTAGAAATAAAAGGGTCAAGAGAAGGGGCTCTACCAAATGGCCTGAACTTGAACCAAAAATTGAAGGAGTGGGAGCTAAATAAAGAGAGAAAGGCATACAGTTTCAATTATAAGGATGATGTGTGTCAGATTAATTACCCAGAATATGGATACTGTTATTTACAGTATAGTCTTCACAAAGTTTTCACTCCACAAAGAGGCAAAATCTCTAGATTAGATCAAGGACAACAGTGTGGCAACAATTGCCCATTGAATGGGAATTAAAAATGACCAAAATTTAGATTATGCACACAATACTGTGAGGGAGTCTTAACCTCACAAATAATCAATTGATTAACATAGATGAAGTGCCCCTCATTTACTTGCTTTTGACTATCTACTAGCCCGAACTGTTAAACAGGTTGGGGGGGGACCATATCAACAGAAACTAGAGAAAATGAAAAATTTTGTTTCACCTGTATGTTGGCATCAGGGTTGGCTGGTTTAACTAATTTGATTTAAACCAAACTGGTTTTACAAAAAAATGACTTAATGACTTTTCAATTATTGACATGAATAAATGTAGTTAAATATAACCGAACAGAAAATATTAAATTTTCCCATAAAAATCTTTTTAATCTAGAGTTGAGATTCTGACTTTAAATGAATAAATGTGATAAATAATTTTTTAAAAGTTTAGATAATTTAGCTGTTCTGGTAAAATATAATCATAAAATAATTAATTTGAGTAAATTAAAACTCAAGTCATGTCTCTAAAAATTGTGTAAATTATACAGACCATCAACATTTTCATATTCAGATAATTTTTAAAATTATCAACAACAAAAAATGCAATCATACAAGTTAAGAGCAAAAGTTTCACATTTGACTGTAGCAACCATAAATATATTATACTTGCTACAATAAAAAAAAGCATAGATGGGAATGAGAAGCTTTTCTGAATTTTATATTTTATTGACAGTTTATTTTTCGATTTTTTTTTCTGTTATCAGCATAAACAAATTATTAATACATGGATGCAGCCTGTTAATTGAATTTAATATTTTTTAAATACAATGCTTATATAAAAGAGCATGATTAAAAAATATTGAAAAATATTCAACCTTTCTTTTGAATAATCCCAAGAAACTGAAGCGGTAGGATAATACCTGATTACAAACTTCATTAGCTTCAAAAATATATAAATAACAATCAACTGTTTGAAACATGTTAACTGCTATTTCTTATTTATATATTTTTGAAGCGAAAGAAGCTTTCGTCAGGTATGTTTTATTCCTTATTTACCATTAAATCATTAGTAATAAAACATACCTTTACTATTTTATGCACAGATATGTATCCAGCTAATTTGATGTTTTTAGTCCCTTTGTTCATTTCAATATCTTGAAATATTTTTGAATTGAAAAATATGTTATTTTAAATTTATCATGCTGTCCTTGAAGTTTGTGTTTATACGAATTGGGGAAAAACATGATCCTTTTAACATGATCATTGCATATGCCATCAGACACAAAAGTTTTGTGATATGATTTAAGTAAGGAAAAGTTCTTATTTATTTTAATTTTAGAAATTTCAAACTCATTCTACTGCATTTGTACCAAGAACTTATGTTCCAAACAGTTGTGTAAGTTTTTGTATTTAAAGATGGTAAAATTTTGTAAAATATTAAATGGACAAGCTAAACTTGCTTGATAAAATATTGTCAAAAACTTGTTTCTTAAAATATTAAATGCACAACAGAAGCATGTTAAAAGAAAAAAATTTAATGAGTTAGTTGATAATTTAAATAAAAAAATATAATGATAATTATAATAATTTGTTAAAATGATTGAATTTCTTCTTACCACCAAACATGTTAGTTTCTACTGTAAAGGTAGAGCGACGCAAACCAAAAACTGATGAGTTTACATCAGTAGCACCATCATTAACTGAACCAGCCATAGTTGTGATACTACCAAATGTTCTATCAACTGCATTTGAAGGTGAACTTATCCAGCCTCTAATTTAGAACAAAAGGGTGATAAGTATATTGATGATACACTTTTATATTTTAGCAACATATACACGCTTTGATTTACAGTAGGGAACCGATTATCCGGAACGATCGAGACCATCGCTATTCCGGATAACTGATTTTTCCGGTTTTCTGAATTGCTACAAAAAGCCGTTTTTTTATTGTTAAACCCAACTAAAAAAAAAAATTTGGACATAATCTTAAAAAGAAAGAAAAAAAAGAAAAATCCTAAAATCTTATGAGGAAAAAAAAAATTTTTAAATGGCGGGAAAATTTATTGAATTTCGTTCCGGTTTTTTGATTTCCGGATAACGGGTTCTGTACTGTATATACAAAAATTTGACAAAAAAGGTGCGACTTTCAAACTTATAAGCCATGTGATTATAAATTCCGATGATTAATTCTAAAATTGTATGAATATATGAATATGAATCACATGCATGATTTCAAATTGAGAGAATATGAATCTCGATATGAGGCTTTTAAATCACGTGAATATGAAACTCTATATTGAATTTTAAAAAATGCGAAAATACAAATCATGAAGCGTAATTTTTAGATCACATAAATAGGAATCACGATGCATAATTTTTAAATCGCGCGAATACAAATCACAATGTCTAATTTTTAAAGCACATGTAAATACGAAAATCGATGTTTGATATTAAAACCGCACAAACGAATCACGACATTGGATTTTAAACTGGCGTGAATACGAACCGCTACATAGGGTTTCAAAAGCACGTAAATACAAATCGCGATGTTCGATATTTAAGTCGCCTGAATAAGAATCGCAATGCGCAACTTTTAAATCAGGGAAATACGAAAATCGATGATTAACATTAAAATCGCGTGGATAAGAATCGAGATATTCGCGGATTCTGGACTTGGGATTTCTAAAAGGCTTGTTTGTATTGTTTTTGTTTAGACATAATAAATAAACATTTACAAGATTAATTGAATATTCAAATAAATATTTTCACCGCAAATCCACCTCTATTTTTTTTTAATCGTTTGCTTTCACCCTAGACAACAGGGTCAATTGTTTGAATTGCGAAAATACAAGCTGTCGGGCGGACGAATAAAAATACGAAAAATCTTATTTTCTGTGCGTAAAAGCGGAGAAAATAGCTAAAATAAGTAAAAATACGGAAGGGTTAGCAGCTAGGACAATGTTTGAATTTTCTGCTTACCTTTGAAAATCGTAAATAAATATAATTATTTTATTTCAACGTCTGAATTCAAAAAAAAAAAAAAAAAAAAAAGCAGGATATTTATAAAAAAACGAAACCTTTAGAGAATCGGAATTTTTGATAAAAAAGGCTGAAATTCGAAAGGCAAAAGCGAAAAAATCTCATCCCTGTATAAAGGTAAACCGGTTTTTTCCAAGGAAATGATTTTTAGAGAAGCTTCAGAGGGAGGAATGAGGACTTCAATACTTTCGCTCCGTGGAAAATAAAATTCTTCATAAAATATTTTAACTTGTTCCAGGAAATTAGCGGGGGAAATCTGAAAAAAAGCGGAAATCCGCGAATCCGCGGAAGAATCACATCCCTGTAATACTGAATATGAGAGAAACTGGCTCCATTTGGGACTAATCTAAAATGAATGAATCCGGTGAAACAGATTAGTTTTTTTTTTCTTCTAAATGATAACAGAGAGAGAACACTCATTTAAATTGATCCAGCAATAAACTTTCTTCAATGGTGTTGCCATCTAGTGTTAAATCTATACTATTAAGTAATTTTCCTTTAAAAGCATTTCCGAGAATAAACCAAGTTTTGAAAAAGTAATTCATACTAATTGAAGTTGCTTGTTTCATGCATTAAAGTACCTGATAATTTATCTGAGAATCAGATTCAAATCTACCTCCAGCATAAGCTAATAAAATATGATCCAATTAGAGAATATGCATTATAAATTTTTGGCTACTACAAATTTGTCAGCAGTCAACAAATCCTGAATTAATTTGTGTTGATATTTAAAAGAATTAATCACTATGAAATAATGTATGTATATGCTCGGAACATCCCAAATTTTCTGCATCATTTTATCTGCTTATAACCCTATGTAAGTTGTCTTCCCTATTTTTCTTTGCATTAGATCTGCCAGATTTCCTAAATACAGTGATTTGTGAAAATATAAAGTTACTGCTTCATCAAGTATGACCTGTGTTGAATGATTATTTGGTTTTTGTAATGACAGATATGAATTTTGAGATATGAATAAAAAAATATTGAAATGCAAAGCAAAAGATGTACTTAAAGTAATTTTTTCAACCTAAAAAGTGTTTAAAAATTTTACTATTTTTTTAATGCTTTATTGCAGTATTGTTTACTGTAATAATTTAATAAATAAGAGCTGTTGCATCCAATTCTTTTGAATTATGCAGGAAAAAGTACAATTATTCCTAATATTTTATTTTCAATGACATTTACTATAACCAATCAAAACGAATTAGCATTGTAATATAAGAAATGTTATTACTAATTGTTCTTACTTTTGTCCAATTCTAAAGATACTTAAAAAGTAAACAAGTTCCTTAAAAAATAATTTAATATACAGTAGGGAACCGACTATCCGGAATGGTCGGGACCATTGCTATTCCGGAAAACTGATTTTTCCGGTTTTCTGAATCGCTACAAAAAGCCGTTTTTTTATAGTTAAACCAAACTAAAAAAAAAAAAAATTATTTGGAAATAATCTTAAAAATAAGACAAAACAATGAAGTAATACACTAATGATTATTTCCAAAATGATGGAAAGGTAAACATCTTTAAAAAAAGAAAGAAAAATCGTAAAATCCCATGAGGAAAAAAAAAAATTTTTTTTAAGAATGGCGAGAAAATTTATTGAATTTCGCTCCGATTTTTTGGTTTTCTGATTTCCAGATAAAGGGTTCTGTACTGTATAATAAAAATTCCCAATTATGAAAAATTGACGCCCGGTGGCTGAGCGGTAGCGCTTCGCGCTGTCGTGCCACAGGTCCCTGGTTCGATACTCGGGACAGGCAAGGTTGACTCAGCCTTTCATCCCTTCAGTGGGTCGATAAACGAGTGCCAAGCATGCTTGGGAACTGAACACGAGGGGTTCCGCGTTCGGCTGACCACCTGACCGGAACATCTGCTGCTGCACCCCAGAGCCCAAGGTCAAGAAAACTGAGATGGGCACAGTAGGCCTTGGCCCTCTACGAGCCGTCGCGCCACTGAGTTTAGTTTAGTTATGAAAAATTAACCATGTAGTAGTTAATCAAATAAATTAAAATGCAATTAACAAAGGCCACTTCAACTAAAATTTTATACTTCTGATATAGGTTAGTGGCAGTAAATGTGAAGTCTACATAACCAATTTTCATAATTATTGGGTGCAATTGACTACTTTTTAATTGAATAATTTCACAGGGTGCTTAGCCAAATTTTTTAACAAAAAATAAGCACCTCTTTTATTGCTTTTCCAGCACTCAAAAAGCACTTTAAAAAATATCATAATTAGGATATGCATACTAATAAAACTTTTTTCTTCTTATTGCTGAAAGTTTTTCACATATACATTAACAAAATGCAAAATAATTTTCTAAGATTTTACATAATCTTGATAAAATAACTAGTTTGACAAAGAACTCTTTTCTTGATTATATTAGCCACCATAAAAACAATTTATACAAAATTTTGCTACTTTTCCATTATACCGGAGCAGGCGATAAAGCCGCCAATAATGATGCAACCAAAGCCAAACAGATTATCGTTTCTGGTAACCTTTTGTCTCCACATTTTCAAAGCAAGTCTCTGCCATTTCCCCCCCCCCCCATAAGTCACATCTTTTTCTTAATATGAAAAATTTATGCAAGACGCAATGAAAATTTGGGATTTGCCTAAAACGGAGAAAGAAGCAGTCAGATTGTTTCAAGATGAAGGTGTTTTGACAGAAATCGCGATTTGTGACAAGAATCATGAAATGAAATTATAAATCAAAGATGAAATTCAATGGTGCTGCAACCTTTCATCTTGTCCACTGTAAAAGAAGTATCCGTAAAGGCACATGGTTTCAAGTCATCGAAATTGAGCTTTTTGAAGAGTTTATTTATTGTTAGAGTGAAGAATTAACTTCAGTTAATTGGTGTGAAAAGCGATTGGAAATCAGACACGAATAGTTGTAAACTGGAATAACTTCATGCATGAGGTTTCTGTGAATTCTTTGCTTGCTAAAATCCTGAATATTATATTTTTAAACTTCTCGGAAATGTAGTAAAAGAGGTATACAAATTAACTGTCGCAAACAAATTAATATTAAGTAAGAACGAAACAAAAATGATATCAAAATATGCTGAATCACTAATGAGACCGGGATGAAAGACATTGAAACCTATTTGATTGAATCGTATAACTAGAAGGTGTTTCTAAAATTCTGAAATCTATCAGGCTTCAATTTTTTTTTCTGTCACAGTAATTAAAAATAATAGATTCGTTAGATTTTAATATTGGTTCTGTTTTTCTGTTGATTAAATGTTAAACATTAACAGATATTTGTCTTTTAAAACATTTCATTCTTTAATAAGATACTTATTCTGCAATTGTAATTATCTAAAACTAATTGCTAATTGATATAAAGCTTTAGTGTGTTCCATTGATATGTTGAATGCTTGTTTTGGCTGGATGCCCGGGACTGTTGCTCTTTCACATCCAATCACATTAACAATTTTTTTTCCTGCACTAAAATTTAACAAATGTACTTAAAATAATTTTAAAAAAAGCAAAAATAGTGAAGAAATATTTTCAATATAAACATCAATTAAATATTATCAGCTTACGAAATGTTCCTTTTATTTTTTCAAACAGCATTAATATAACGGCCCTCACCTGGTCCAGGTACTGCTGGATTGGGTTCAAAATTACAAGGCTACGGAGTTGAATATTAGTAGTCATAAACTCGAAATTGGGCAGGCTGTGCAATGACTGTTATAAAATAAACTAATAAATTTGGCCTGGATAGCATGGTTGATAGGGGGTAAACCCAAAATTGAGTCGGTTGTTCAACGGCGGTTATAAAAAAAATAAAACTAATAATCAAATTGTAATTTCTTGTTTCCTTTCTAACTCTACATATTTTCTACGCACATTCAAAATTTCATGTTTCTAAGTCTTATAGATTTTGTAACGTAAAGAAAAATTTGCAAAAAAATTATTAAAAATTGCAATCAAAGTATATTCAAAATGAATCTAAAAAAGAAAACACTCTGTTAAATATATAGTGGCCCAGCACGCCAAATTTTTACTCTGTGCTTAAAAGGTGTTTCTTTTGTAACTTTTTCCCCTCGTTCAAAAGATATATGTGCAATAAAAGAAAGGTTCTACCAAATAGTCTCATCACAATTAATATATTTAACAATAAAGTAATATTAATAAATTTTTTAATAATATAATGTTAATACTCAACAATAAAAAATAGTGACAGTTTACTTTAGGTGTATAGAAATGGAATTCAACTTATAAGGGCCCCATCATTTTCAGTAGCTTAGGGCCCCACTAAGCTTAAATCCGGCCCTGCCTACACTCAACAATTGTTCATATGGCAGAAAAGGAAAGAGACTTTGTTCTCTTATGGATAGTGGTCTCCAGAAAGTGATTCCAAGAAAGGATTGGGGAGTGTGGAGGGAGGAGAAAATTCCAGGTGTGCTGACCATTCCTTGGAGTAACATTAAACATGAAAAAATAAATAAAAAGCACAAGTAATAGGTGGAAAGAATGATGATAAAATTTCTAGTGGGGTTTCCAAAAAGCAAAACTTTTAAGAAAAAAAATCATACTACATAGGCCGCCCCGTTAGATATGCCTTTCTACTAAACTTTCAAGTTTTAAATCAATAACGCCACGGCCTATCTCCGCGAAATTACGGTATATCATATTCTGATTCATAGAAATTATACTGACTAGTAAGCTGGAAGATTAAAGTTTCCGACATTTCAAAGTGAACCATAAGTACAACTTAATCGATCCGGAAACTGGAACGCATAAGCAAAAAATAGTGACTGTGGGACAGTGCCAAATGGCAAAATAAAGAACAAAGAGGAACGGCATGCCATCATCTCGAAAATTATCTTGCGGAATTTATGTGGAGAAGGCAAACGGAGGAACCATTTGAAAAAAGTTTAAGTGATATTAAAATTTTTATGCCACCAAAGTAAAAAAATATTTGAACCATTTAGTTACTGTTTTTCTTTATGTGTGTGTTGTGATCAATAAAGTCTGTTTCGTGTGATTTGTACCAGCGACTGAGTGCTGTCGCCAAAAAGTATTCTTGCCGGTATAATGGAGAAGTACCAAAATTTTAAATATATTCAATATTGAGTGGCTTATTTCAAATTAACACTTTATTTAATTAGGTAAAAAAAATTTCTTTGAAATTATAATTAATTTAATTGGTTAAAAGGTTATAGAGTATTTATTAGATTTAAATAAAAGTTATTTATAAAAGCATATTCAACAATACATTAACTAGATTAAAATTTTTGATTGTATCAAATTTATAAAGGAATGTAAAGAATTAAGCAAAATAAGAAGTCTTTAAAATTCATAATACAAATATAAAATAGTCAACGGCCCCGAATAAATTTTTAACAGAAATTTTTACTTGGTTCAGTTTTTCTTTAATGAATTGATTAAAAGATTTTTATTAATTTTGAAATGTAAATGCAATGAGTATTGAAGCTCAACATTTTTGTCAAAAGTAAATTATTATATGGCTCCACTTGTTGCTGCATTTAAAATAGTGAAGGCCCCTCACTTCATACTTTAAAATCTTGCTTCTCAATATCATTGAGTTTCTTCACAAAACAAATTAAGAGCAATAAAAATATTTGAAATAATATAAAATAAAAAAAAAGTAATAAAGTAAAAAAAAATTCAAATATATACGACCCTCAGGTAAAAAATCAAACGATTAAAAATCTTAAATAATTCATATCTTTATTAAATTAAATTTTTAGATGGAATATGAAAATTTTAAGGTGATGAAGCTTAGTGATAATTGACTGCTCTGAGGACCTACTAAATGGATTGTGGTTGAATGAATTGTGAAACAGTTGATTAGGACAATGTGAAAACTATGCTCCTTGCATTATTTGTGGTATAAACAGACATGGTAAAGAAAAAATTTCAATTTTGAAAGAGAAAATTAAGCATTTTTTAAAAACACCCAATGATATATCACCATTAAGGGCCTTTTTTAAAAACGATACGCACCCTGCTTTAATTAATTAAATAAAAAACTGAAATAAAAAACTGAACACAGTCTTTTGACATTCCAAATCCTTCAGCTGAAAAAATTGGAAAAAGCTGAGATTAGCACTCAGATGGTTAAAAGGTTAAATTTGTTAAAAGACTTAATTGTTCAAAGTCATAAAATTACCTAGCTGGCCGTTTCAAACATTTGCTTTTTTAAAACATGGATCCGTGTGAATTGTGCAGTTAAACATTTGGGTTATACTACACAGATATTTACAAATCTTACACCATATTAAGCAAAAAAATCTCAATTCCTGTTCATCCAATTAAAAAAAAGCACAGTAATTTTTTACCATAAAATTAGGAATAACATATTGAAATTAAAATCTGTGTAATTATGAAATCACAACTCTTGCTCAAACAATACAATTCCTTGATCATTTTTTCTCTGATTTTCAATTTAGTCATTCATTTTCCCTACTGCTTCTGCTTTCTCCTAACTTTATTTACCTTGTTTCTAGAAAATCAAATCTCCTTTTCCTTTAAATCACCTTAACACCTTTAGATTACAGAAATGTTATAAATTGGATTATACTAGACAATACTAGACAAGATTAAGATATAATGCTTATTAGGTAAATATTTAAGATAAGAAAATAGGAAAAGAATAACTCACTCTGAGGGTATGGGTACATCATTTGATGTTGATTCAAAATCAAAATGGTGTAAACGGGGTGGGCCTAAAAATTTAAAAATAAAATACTATATAAACTGTTTAAATAAAAATTCTATAACCATTAAAAATTACTGAAAAAGATATTACTCAGAAGCAAATCTTATAAAGAAGTTTACAAAAGTGTAAAATAATAATCCACAAAACTGAAAAGACTTAAAAAAATTAATTAGTAAATGTCATGTCACATTTTAAAAAGTATATATAAATTTTCTACAGTGATTCAAACGCTCTAAAGATTACACAGGCCTGCGATGAAAAAATACAAGAGGTCTGACAGCTGAACTTAATATATTTTTTTATGCTGAAATGGAAAATAATAATGAAAAATGTCCATCACGTCACGTTTTTTTAGAAAAATTCGATTTTACTGGAATTTTTATGAACTTTAACCATAAAAAAAATTTCGTTTTTGAATTTCTTCCCTTCTTGACTGACGAGCATTCTACTTTGGTCAAATCTACAAAAGTACCCCTCTATCACTACTTCCAGTCACCATCCCTCTCTCTGTAACAACCTCTCTCTACCAATAGCGTCACGAGAATCCTTATCTAGGTCCGCTGACCTCTCAGAAACACTAGCAAGCGTATTAGGGAGTCATTTTAAAGTTTGCTTTTTTCTGTACGTTTCGTGAAACATGGCTTAGAGTTCAAGACATTGTGAAAATTTCCCACATGACTTTCATATGCGGTGAATATAGCGTTGTTAAAAATCGCATGAGGAGTATTACAGACTATATAAGACAACTTTATCTCAGATATTTTGACATGAAGCTCGGAGATCAGGACAAATCTTGGGCGCCTCATAAAGTTTGTGTGCAGTGTCTCACTGATCTACGCTTATGGCATCAAGGAAAGATGACTGCTTTACAATTTGGAATTCCTATGACGTGATGAGAGTCCCGAAACCACTGTGATGATTGTTATTTTTGTTCCTGCCCTGTTCGTGGGTATAACCGGAAAAATCAGACTAATATCTTATCCTGATAGCATTCCATCGGCCATACGCCCCGTTCCTTATGGATCTGATATGCCTGTGCCTTTGCCTCCAACTGAATTACCAATCAGAGTCTTCAGTCTCGGAAAATCCAGAAGTTCAAGGCTCCGATATCGAATATAAACCATCTGTAGCCGGTTTACCTCAGCCCTCCTCTCAGGTTGAGCTTAATAATCTGACTAGAGATCTTGGCCTTTCGAAGGAGGCAGCTGAATTGTTAGGCTCCAGACTGAAAGAAAAAAACTTATTGACCAGAGGAACATCTTTTTATTGGTACAGGAATCATGAAAAGGAATTTATTAAGTATTTTGATGAAGAGAACTTGGTCTATTGTTCTGATGTTCCTGGATTGATGAGCAAATTTAATGTCATCTACAATAAAGATGAGTGGAGGATGTTTATAGATTCATCTAAAAGAAGCCTCAAAGCTATTCTTCATCATAGGAGCCAGTATGTATCAGTACCAGTTGGACACTCAGTATATTTAAAAGAATATTACGAAAACCTGGCTCTCGTCCTGAACAAAATAAAATATATCGATCACAGTTGGACCATTTGCGGTGATTTGAAAGTTATCTCCATGCTTCTTGGTTAACAAGGGGGATTTATAAAGCACCTATGTTTAATTTGTGAGCGGGACAGCCGTGACAAGACTCAACATTGGCTCACAAAAGAAAGACCGAAAAGACAATATATTGACCCAGGTACCAAGAACGTTATTCGAAACAGCTTAGTTGATCCGAAAAAAGTATTGTTACCTCCGCTACATATAAAATTAGGTGCAATGAAGCAGTCTGTCAAGGTGGTTCCAAAACATGGCAATTGTTTTAAATACCTGTGCAAAAAGTTTCCAGGTTTATCCCAAGCCAAGTTGAAAGAAGGAATATTTGTTGGTCCAAATATCCGCAAACTCATGAAGGATAAAGAATTTGAGACTAACATGACAGAAACGGAAAAAGTTGGGTTGCTTTCAAAGATGGCGTCAGTAAATTTCTGGGTAATTACAAGGATCCTGTTTATAAAGAAATTGTAATGAAAATGCTGGACAAATTTAAAACGTTAGGTTGCTCCATGAGTGTAAAAATGCATTTCCTTCACTCACATGTGAACAGTTTCCCTGAAAATTTAGGAGCAGTCAGCGAAGAACAAGGGGAAAGGTTCCATCAAGATATCAGAGATATGGAGCGTAAATATCAAGGAAGATGGGACAAGAACATGTTCGCTGACTACTGTTGGATGATAGCTCGGCTTAAACCTGAGATCAAGCATAAAAGAAGATCATCAAAAAAAAGTTTCAGAGGAAAACGAATATAAACTTAAATAGAAACTTTTCTCTTTTGTTTTTTGCTTGTTTTGTTTTTTGTTTCAAACTTTCATATGCACATACACAATATTTGTTATTGCACATCAAATAACATATAAATCAATAATAAATTCTCTTGTATTTTTCAAAAAGTTCAATTTTGCAGGCTTGTGCTATTAAAGGAAGGTACTTCACAATCTAGTAGATTATTTATTGTATTTAGCAAGATAAATTTTGTTATATACAAAATGATCAACAAAAGATATATTGAAAAAATACTTTTTATTGCAGGAATAAAGACCAATATTTACATATTGGCATATATCTGTATTATAAATTAATAAATTCATAAAAGAAATTATACATTATTACATCATGAACACCCTTCTAAGTTTTAGAATGTTTTACGAAGTTTTTTGATAGTTTAAACCAGTTTTTGGCATCAAACGCAAAAAGGAGCTTCACAATAATTTAGCCCAAAAGCTTTTCATTTGTAACCGCATGCAAGGGAAATTACACAATAACAATTAAACTTTTCTAGTACTTTTATGGACAAGCAGAGATACCTACAAAATTGTACTATCTTGAGCTAGCAGTTTTCTCACCTATAACACTAAAACCAATTATTGTTACAGAGTATCTGCTACATTTTAGATTTTCAAATTCATGATTTTCCAAGACTAATTTTAAGAATTTTTCAGGACTTAACAAAGTTACTATTTTCTCGGACAAAAACACAACAAAAAAATTTAAAAAAGCATTATAAAAACGTTCACTGAAATGATAGGTATAACCAAAACTGTTATACTCTGCATCTTCATATTTATAGATTTTAAATTTCAAAAACAGAGTAAAGAAAGAGTTGAAGCAATAAAATAGCTGAAAAAAATACAAAAGTGAATAATTTTTTTCTTTTTTTTTCCCTGCAGAATTACATTCTAAAGATACTTTTCTTGCTTATCGGAAAGAAAGAAACTCCTGATTTTTATGTTCCCATTTCGGAATAAAAAAAATTTGCCTGTTACAGGCTTGCCTTAAGCTAAAATTTTAAATTGATAAAATAAAAATAAATAATAACAAATATTCTGAAATCACAGAAGTTTAAAAAAAATTCACTCTAAAAATGTTTTTTCTTTCATTTTTTGAAAGAACACCATAATTTTTAAAGAACACGATAAAAACATTTCATATTTTAATCAAATATGACTATGAGTGGGGATTTTGTTACAAATTCAGATATTCGGAACACCATGAAATTGGGGGGAGGGGGTAAATTCCATTTTAAAAATTAGATTTTTCAGCGACCTAAATCCATGACTTTCCATAATTTTTTTAAAAAATATTTAAAATCATGCCATTTTATGACAAATTTTGTTCAATACCAAAATTCATGGCTTTCCATGATTTTTTATGACTTTCCAGGTGCGCGGATACCCTGTTGTTATCACCATGCATTTATGTTATTTCATTTTTGACATGGCAACTTTAATTTTTAGCTATACAACTTTATGCATTAAAATATTTCGAGTAAAATAAATACTAAACAATAAACTATGTTTTGATTTGTTCAAATTAGAAATGATTCCGTCATTTAAACACCTTTTTCGTTCTTTGTATACCAAATAGCAAAAAAAAAAGTTCAAATATTATATAACCATGAATATAAGAGAAGACAAAGGTTTAAGATTACTTATTCTTTTTGACAAACAGAAATGAATGCAGGTGCCAATTCTAATGCTTTTAAGGAAGATTTTCCATAGTTCATGTAAAAACATTAAACTGAACAAAAATGGTTTCAATTTCATTTTAAAACCTATCATATGATATCATTCGAATAGTTGGAGGTCAGAGTTTTCAAATTTATTAAATCTAGGATCAAAAAATGAGAAAAAAATTTAATACTAGGAAAAATCTTCTCAAAAATTTAAAAAAAAATGGTAGTATAATTGATATGAAGATATAACTCCTCAAACTGAAATAACATAATAATTTCAATTTAAATTAGGGTAACTACTAACAATAACCTTCACTTTTGTTTTGCTGCAAGAAATGGAGCATTTTCAATAACTCCATTAAAAAGTTTATAAATCAACACTTGAGTCAAACAGGTTCATGAGCAAAAATTCACAGTAAATAAGCATAAAAAAATTTAAAAAGGTTAAATTACATAATTCATCACTAAATAAAATTTTTAACTTATTTTTTGAAATTAAAACAGTGAGAAATTGGCTTGCATACCCTTTAAGAGAAATTCATTAGTTAATAAATTTTGAATAATTGCAATACTCTAATTTTTTATTGAGTCTTTCTTAAAATGTTGAAAATATTTTTGTATCAACTTTGTTTGATACTCGATTTTTAACTTTTTCTAGAACAGAAATCTGAGCAAAGTTGCAACTTTTTCATGTACTCTCTATGATCAAAATATACTCATCATTGCTGCTTTCTATTACTTGTCCCTAGTTTTTTTTTTTCATAACGCATTAAGCTGCTTGATTTGTATGGATTAATATTCCAGAATAAAATCATAAGCATAAACATTAATCATTTTTTAAGACTTTGCTACTCATTTATAAAAAATAGAATATTTTCTCATCATAAATTTTGATATCACTTTTTACACAAATTAAATTCTTTTTGTGATGGTGGTTGTTATGATGGCTATGAAATACACAACAATCAAGTGATTGGAATCAACAAGTGTACAAGTTTCACATTTTCACATATAGTATATTTTTAAATTAATAACTTAATATTGCAAGGAACAGTAGTCAAAAAATAAACTAAATCAATTTTTTGAAGAATGGACATAAGAAATTATGCTTTTTAGATACAATCTAAGCGAGTATTATTTATAATATTAACTAATTCCTAAAAATGATATGCTTTTGTCTCAGAAACAAGGTGACACGGCGACTTAGCTGCAGAAACTAAATGTTTTATGAAATAATAAAGCAGAAGTTGTGCAGAAATATATGAAAAACTTGCAGAATGCTTCAATGGAATGTGAGTATATGCTAAGTTGCATTGAGCATGGGCAAAAGAATTATTATTTTTTTTAGTTTGATAACAATATAATCAGATATAACTTGTTTAATTCAATTACAAAGAATTTGGCACAAACCATCTCAGATAGCATTTGTTTTCCATAATTGCAAACATGGATTATTGAATTAATAAAAAAAATCAAGAAATAACATTTTCAGCAAAAAATTTCTTTTATCTGAGTGTATATTTCAGTAAAAATAGACACTCGTTAACTAATATTAAAATAGAAAATAAAGCAGTACATTAATGTACTTAAAACAATGTGAGGATAAAACAATGCAAGCTAATGATATATTACGCATCTAATTTTAGCTAAATAAAAACAAATATGATAACATTATTCACAACTTTATAATCAGTGCAATTTAGATTCAAATACAAGCAGAAAAAGGTCTAAAAACTTGTTATCTATAACTAGCATAAATTTTTATATCAACAAATTAAAATAAACATGCATCGTATTATCAAATATTTTTTATGATAAGAAAAACAAAGCTATATGCATTAAAATGTTAAAATAAAAATAGCAAGCTGTGGAGCATAATTTAGAGCAATAGTTTAATGCATCTACAATAAAATTTCAAAAAATAATTTAAATTAAAAACTAAGTTTGCTTCTTAAAATTTATATTAAATAAATATGCTAGAATATATGTTAGCTTACTAAGATAAGCAGAGAAAAGGGATTTTATATCATTTTTTTATTCTGAGGGATTAACAATACCTTCTGGTATGTGTGAAGACATGAAATTATTGAGTATTGAAGATGGTCTAGTGTCTGAAGGTGTGGTTGCCCTTCGCGAAGGTAGTAGAGATCCAGCATTAGATGTAATAGCTAAAGCAGGTCCTAACACTTGCTCCACAATTGAAGCAGCAAGCCTTTCAGTACTCAAAGAATTTAAGTCTGTAAATATTATGTTTTTATTGTTTAAGACATGGGTGGTACCCAAATATGGAAAAAAAATTATAATGCATGAAAAGCATTTAGACATTCCGCGATAAAACAAACTATATTTTAAGTCAACTAAAGACATTAAGGCTACACATGAAGAATCCTGAAATTCCTAAAACAAGAATAATGATTACATTGACACACCAAGTCACAAGATTAGACTATTGAGCTAATGCTAAAGAATTTGATTTAACTCTGATACTCTAAAAATGAATGAACCCATCAAATAAATTCGGCATAATAGACATAAAACTGGGTAGTAAGAGTTTTTATCTTAATAACTGCCTCATTAACATTAGTTTACTCGAGTGCATAGCAAATACACTGCAAAAAGAACAATTTAAAGATACATCTGAAATTTACACACCTATTTGATTATAAAAGTTTAAAACAAAGAATTGTTTATTGAAGCTCAACTTAGCATTTAAAATCCTAAAATAATCTAATTATTAATTCAAATGGTCAACAGAAAATTTAAATATTCAGAGAACAAAAAGTCACCCACCCAAAATGATTTTCAACACTATGCTATGTGTGTGTTTGTGTGGATATATATATATACAGTGTAACGTCCCATATCCGGACGTCCCTTTCCCGGAAGGGTCGATTTCCCGGACACTTTTTAACAATCAAAATAAACAAACATCTCTCCATATTCCCCTTTCCTAAAAAAAAAAAAAAAGTCTTTTGACACATTTTCTCTTTTTCTAACTTGCACTGAACCTCTGATTAATGCATCCAACCCATCAATCACCAGAAAGGGGAAGTGAAGATCTACCAAGACCATTGAGTGACCGTTAGTGACGCTCCTCCCTTGGAATGTAGGAAAAAGAGGGAGATTTGTTTTCAAAAGACCACAACTGAGTCCCCTCCCCCCCCCTCCTTTCCCAAGCAGGTGGCTAGTAAATGAGGCATTTCTTGGAACCTTTTTAATGAAAGAAGAAATACTGGGGAAAAGGGTAGACGGGGCAAGTGTTAAGGTGGAGGGGGCGTCAAAATGGAAAATTTGAATAGGTCTAAAAGGATACACGTCCTTGAGAAACAAAACATTCGTTCTTTCCCATACCATGTATTATTTAGGAGGCGGGGGAAAAGGGGTTAGCATTCTTTCTTTAGCAGATTCTTTCAGTCATAGAAGAAAAAATAAAGAGAACACGATCAGCGTGCTCCGCCTTTATGCTTGATTGATAGCCAATGATTGGAGAGAAAACAATAATTTGTTACTTCCCCACCCTCGAATTAAATGATCTCCTCTTTACAATTATTTTCTTTCACAAATAAGGAGGAAATGAATTTTTCTCCTCCACCTACCCACCTTAATGAATGACGGGAATTTCCCTTTCTTACTTGAATCATTCTAGTTAAAAATGGTGGATTATTATTTTCATATGTCAATTTTTTTTTGTTCTCTATATTTTAAGCAATAATATTTTTCTTCTAATATTTCATATTTTATTGATTAGATATTCTAATACTAAAAAATTATTCCCCTTAAAAATAATGTTTATTTATTTTTTGCTTCTTAGATTTAGATCATTTTAAGCTTTGTTCCAGAATGACATGAATTTCCCCTTCCTGCTTGAATCGTTCTAGTTCAAAATGGCAGATTAATATTTTCATAACTGTTAAATTTTTTTCGTTTTCCATATTTTCAGCAATAATATTTTTTTTCTAATATTTTATATTTGATTGATTAGATATTCTAATGCTAAAACATTATTCCCCTTAAAAATAATGTTTATTTCTTGCTTCTTAGATTCAGATCGTTTATTAAATCATTTTAAGCTTTGTTTACCTTGGGGGTCTATTATACGGAAAAATCTATTATACGGACTTCTGGAAGTCCCACCGATTCCGGATACGCGACTTTACACTGCATATATATATATATATCTAGAGCAACCAATCAGGATGTCTTTTCCATGGCCAAAAAGGGTCAATGGTCTAAGACATACATTTATGTGACGTTTTTTAGTTATTGAGTAGAGTTGAATAGTTAAATGATACAAGAGCTTTGACTGGTTATGCAGTGTCCAACTGTGTAGCCAAAAAAGACTAATATGGATACACTAACTTATTGGAAATATCTTGAAACAGGAAAGCACAGAATTCTGAGAAAGGCCAGGGGCCCTACCATGAACTACCGGGAATGGAATGAAGATTCCCGGCTGGAAAGTGAAACTGGGAAAGTTTGGTTCCATGAATGTTCAATACCGCACCATGAACACTCCCTTGGAATCAGACATTCCACGATAACTCGCTCTCAGGGCGTGGCTAAAATTTAACCAATCACACAATTTACTTTAGATTTTCTTTCTGAGTTTGGCAACATCAGCATGAGTAAAACGAAACGAGCTTCTACTATTTAGATAATATTTTTGACTACTTATTGTTTTCTTTTTATAATGTTTTTTGTTTTCATTAGACTAAAAAAACATGAACTGCGAATACTTTGAAATATTCTTTAATTTATTATACATATAGTTTTATTAATTAAAAACTGTCATATTTATCATGCATAATTCATAAAATAAAATAATTTTTTCATAATAAATATTTCTGATATATCCGTTAAAACGTTTCATTATTTATTTTAAATATTTTTTAAAAAGTACAACTCTTAAAATAATGATCATATTTTAATGAATTAAGATTTAAAATTTCGTGCCTGAGAACTGCATGTAGATAGATTACTAATTATACTAGTTTTTATCAAAACAAATTGCCAGAAAGAATTAAAATTTTATCAGATAAAAAAATTAACGTTTACCTTGATCTCTTTGAAATTAATTTAATTTCCGAAAAGTTCATTAGTTTTCAATTAAATTTGTAACAGTATGAATGACTGAAGTTACTGCTTCGCTTACTACTTTGGTTTATTTGTTACATTATAAAATTGACTGTTTTTACTGATAGTTAAATAAATATGTTCCCAAGAAATTAATTTATAGAACTGCATAAAATTTTTTTCGTGATTTGTAAAATCATTTTGCGTATGAAATACTTAAAAATTATAGTTCAGGGAACTACTTCCGCAGCTTTTATAGTATAGCAGCTTTTATAGTATATTTTAATGGAAGAATGAGAATAAAAATTTTTAAAATGAGTAAAAGAAGAAATAAATACAAATTTCATAAATATTTTCGGAAACGTTTTTATTCTTTTTTGTATTTCTTATTATAAATAAATTGTTTACTTTATAATACATCATGCCTGAAACAAATTCTTTTAAATGTGCTGTCATTGGTGTATAATATAAAGAAGTATCGTTCGAAAGGAAGTTAAATATTGTTGAACTAAAAGTTCAACGAAAGAAAATTAAAAAAAGAAATGATTGGAACTTCGAAAAAAGGTATTGGCCAAGTAATATATCCCGTAATAATAACATAGAAATAGTAACAATTATCATATGAGAGCATAATTATTTTTAGTTTGCCGTAATTTCTTAGTTAACTCTGAAAGTATCTTTTCGTTCACACATACTAATGAAACAAAACATTTCTCTTTTAATTATCGTCTTGAAAATGGCTCGGGCAAGTTTATCTTTTAGAAATTTTGTTATCTTCTCTTATGAAATAGAAAAAAATTAAGACATTCATCGACGAAATATCGTATTTAGTCCTTAAAAATTCATCATTCCCTCCTTGGAACGACGATTCCAGGTGCCGGAGACTGGCTGGAATGAAACCGGTTCCAATTCCAGCCAAGAAACTCTTTCCAAGGTGCTTGTGGTGGGGAAAAATAATTCCCGTTGGAACGTAACGTCATTCCCAGATGGAATTTCATTCCATGGAGCTCATGGTAGGGTTCCAGGGTTTGTTTACCTAAAGCTATAAGGCTAATGAATAGAAAATTAAAAATTTCAATTCAAAATTCCTTGAGCGATAAATATACGAAAAAATAGAACAATTATAAAAAGAAAATACCAGAAAATTTTAAGCAGTAAAAAAACACAACTGTTGTTATTTTCCAAAAATCAAAAGCAAACAATGGACAATTGAAATAGGAAGGGAAAAAAATTAAATTTACAGGTCTGAAGAACCAGTAATTAAAAAAAATCAATAGTTGTATGTAAGTTCACTGGCCCATTCAAAAGTCTATTGACTTCTTTTTTTAAAAAAAGTTAAGTGGATTTAAATAAAAAAATTACCATAAAGAAAATATTTAACGTCACAATTATAATAAAATGCTATTTAGTGACAAAATTAGAAACTGTAAAAATAATTGTAACATGAAATTTAAAATAAAAATAGCTTACCATTTATTTACATCAATTGTCTAGGGAAGCATTGATAATTATTTTAAGGTGGTCTTTAACTATTAAACCACCTTTACTTTTGAGTCCTGATATAAATTAATGCATGCACACAATATAAAAAAGAAAAAATATTTTTTCTTCAACATTTATTGATTTAAATAAACAGATTTTTTTTCTAAAAAAATCATTGATTTAAATTAAATAATATTTTTAAGAGAAAGAATATTGATTTAGAAAATTTATAAAGCATTGAAATGTGAGAATATTTAGTTTCTTTTTATAGATTTTTGTAAACCTATTATTGAGGTATAAGGCATCACATTTTACTTAATCATTTTAATAGTTTAATTAAAAAGATCTGAAATTAATTTTGAGATATTTGTTTATTTTAAGCTGTTTTTCATATGTGATTAATGATACATTTCCATTTTGAATAATTTTTTGCATTGTATTTATTATGCATTACTACATAACTATTTTTAATGCAGTTATGCATCACAATACTATTTCTAATTTAGTTTCAAATGTGCAGTTGTGACTTAACTTAATATTTCAATTATAATTATATTTATAAAATTCAACCAATTGTAAAATGTAAGAAGTATCATTAAAAAAAATCATAACTGTTTTCATTAAAGCAAAATTTTCTTTTTTAGTTAAAATCAAATATTTCAAAATTGAATTCTATTTAAGTACCTTGAGCTGGCATATCTTGAGATAAATTGACTGGAGGAATATTGCGAGCTGCAGAAATATTGCTTTCAAATTGACTAGCAGGTTCAGCAACCTGAAAATTTGTAACAATACTTAAAAAATGGTATAAATCTAAAATTACATAAACTATGCAGAACATTTTTCATTCCAAGATCTACATTAAAAAAACATAAAATAGGTGTAGTTTATATAATAACACTCAACTTTTAAAATTTACATGTAAAAAAAAACGTTATGACTGTTTGGATAAAGAATTGCTTTTTAATTTTAATGCTTTTCATACCACAATGTGTATAAATTTAGGGCTAAAACTAAGTCAAAGATTTAGAATTGAAAGCAAAAAAAAAAAAATAATAATAATAATTTATAAGTATATCTACATTAAAACTCTAGTGTCGATTAATTAATTCACTAAAGCACGGAAGAAATGTTGACAAAAAAAAAGAAATCTAATTGGCAATTTCATACTGAATTTATAAAACAATTCATAATTAATTTTAAAAAGATTCACAGTACTGGCAATAATTTATTAAAATGTAACAAATATTAGCAATCAAATACAAAGATCTTAAAATATTTACTTCCATAGATGAAGTTCTGCCATCAGTACTACCCATTCCATCTAAGGTTTCGGTATCACTAAGAACAATAACATCACTGCTTTTATCACTATTTTTATTATGAAGTTTTCTACGCTTTTCTTTCCTTTCTACCATTTCATCATCTCTATATGTTTCTAGGCATTTTATTATAGTTGGCTTTAGTCCTATTGAGTAAAAATATATGAATCAATTTAATGTAATAACAGATATTTTATTAGATTAAAACATACAATGCGCAAAATTCAAATTGATTTGTGATATCTAAACATTAAAAAGTTATTTTCTTTACCAAGTCTTTCTTCATCATGGTGAAAAGCAATTTTAAATAAAGTCATTAGAATAACAAAGTGTTTACTACTTTTTTACAGCTATCTATCATACAACAGACAAACCTGAAAATTACTGCAAATTAAACACTATTCATGAAGAAATTTTATATGAGTAAAAACCCATTTGGATTGACCATACCATATTAGATCAAAGAAGCACCCCCTGCAATTTCTGACAAATTGCGATAATCAATTAATACTATATAAATGCCTCCTTCCACTACACTTTTTCCTAAGGTATTTTTTCTCACAACTTTGTCACTGTAAAGTTGAAACGTTATTTCCCCAATGAAAAGTAAAGACAAAGTGAAAAGGAGAGACATGGTGAGAAGGGGAAGTAAAGACAGCTGGTGAATAGTGTTGTTTTTGTTTTTGGGAAAGCAAGATGGTTTGTTTCATTCCCGGTAGAGGACGTAAACAATGCAAACCAAGAAGCCAACATCTCAAAGAGTATTTGGACATTTTTGATTATGATTCCTATTTTTCTTTTGATGGTTCGATTCTATTTGTTTATAGTTCATTGATTACACATGTTGGGATCATGTAGACATTTTTTATGAAACAAAGATAACAATTACAATTATACTTCTAAAATAAATTTAATTAAATTATTTGGTATCATACATTGTTTATACTTACTATAAATACAATCATTAGTATTTTGACATATATAATATCAAATAAATTTATTTTGTTATTTTATGTAATTGGTATTTTACAAATAGGTACCATTTATCTGTCCTCTCACAAATATGCACATTTTCTGTCAGAATTTAGGAACCAGGGCTTTATTCAATATTTTATGATATATAGGTTATTCATCAGAAAGTTTGATAATTGTGTCCTTCACTTTTTTTTCTATTTATTTTTCTTTAAAACATTTAGTTCCTTTTTTAAATTCTTTCACTTTCACATTTATCATGCCATAAATATTATACAATTTAATTTAAATGTGCAAAATGTCACTTTGGTTCCCTGTGCCTAGTATTGTCTCATATTAAAAACAAATTTTATATATTGTCTCATATTAAAAACAAATTTTATATGTAAGCACAAAGTCTATTAAATATTTGTGCATATTTCTGTTGCTTAGTGTTACTAATAAAGCTAAAATAAAGTTACTAGAAATGTATATTGCTTTTTAAATTTTGACAATTCATTTGAGAATCTTTTGGTTTATTTGTCACAACTAATTACTATTAAAATTATTAAATTGGTTATTAAAGAATTACATACAGCAGACTAACCATTTAGGAGCAAAAAAAATGTGCTTTGAAGTAGGTAAAAAAGTGATGTAACGAATAGTGATTTTGCTGAATAATGAATTGACCAACCAAACAAACTGACCATATAGCAAACTATTTTTTTTTTAATCATTGAAAATTAATCAAAACTTAGCTATATTACTGGTATGGGATAAAAGGAAAAACCTATAACAGTTATCCATAAGAAATATTTAAGATAAATAAAAAAATAACTAACAGCGATAAAAAAAATTATTTTATAAAGTTAAATAAAAACAGAGAAATAGAAAGAATTCCTCTTAATTTTTAAAACTAGAACTGAATTCTAAAGATAACACATAATAATACAGAATGTTGGATAGATATTTAATGTTATTTATAAGAAGTTATATTTATGACATTTATTTCTGAATAATTTAAATCTTTATTAACATTGTGTAAGATTTTAAATTTTATATCGTCATTAATATATTCATAATATCCAAATATCTTTTTTCCCTTCATATTTAAATACTTTGTCTGTTCTTATTTTAACTATTTTATTATTCATTGAGCAATATATATGAAAGTATTTATTTTCCACACTTATAAATACAGGGTTCATGTTCTACTATAAAAATAAAATTCAAGTACTTTTCAAGGACTTTTTAAGACTTATTATAAAATTCTCAAGGACTTAAATTTTAGTTAAAGATAGACTAAAATTTAACATTTTAAACTAAAATGTTTTGACGATAAATGTTAGACGGTAATAGCAGTACTGAAAAATAAGACTTCCATTGCTCTCTCTTGATTTCGGAAAGTGATCTAAGTATAAAAAAAAAACAAGGGTGATTGGCATCAAGTCGAGAATAAAATTCATGATACGTAAAAACGTCAGGTTTGAATTTTGCATTAAGGCTTATTTTAAGCTAGGTATACAACCTCTGAATAAGCAAAGATTCGGGCAGAAGACGGGGTAGGGGGGAATGTTCTGGGAATGTTCTATATAATACTGTGATATCAATTAGATATTTAAAAACCGGGAGACTTTTATTTAATATTTAAAGTGGCAGAAGCATTTAGACAGTGAAATTTAAATTGTTCTAAAATATAATTTTGAAATTTCGACCACTTTTCCAATTAAGAAAATTAATCAATTATTGGATGTTGCGGCTTGATTATCATTTTAAATTTATTACCAGTCAACCATTTTAATATGAAACAGTTGCCAACTTTCACCTCAATACCTTCTGATAGATTCTTAGTAACAATTTTGGTCACTTTGACTTTTTTAATTAACTACTCATACTTGAATTAACTTTTTTGTCAGTAGCATCGATCATACGCATTCGACATGGTCACGTGAATATGAATTGCGACGAGTAGTTTTCAAATCGAGTATAAATACGAAAACCGATGTTAGATATTACAACATCGATGTTTGATATCGCAAAATGCGTGAATACGAATAGCGACATTAGATTTTAAACTCGCGGAAACTAATTGCGCTAAAAAAACGCTTAAGTACAAATCGCGATATTAGATTTATAGATTGCTTTAATGGGAATTGCGAGTACGATTTTTGAATCACGCGAAAACAAATTGCAACACAAGGCATTAAAGTGGACAAAAATAATAAAAAGTTGAACTTTTACAACGCAGGTCACTGGGAGGAGGGGGGGGGAGTGCTCTATATGATACTGAGATTTATAAAAGCAACTTAACTTTTAACTATGCTGGGAGATTTTTATTCAATATTTAAAGTGGCAGAAGCATTTAGACAGTTAACTTTAAATTTTTCTTAAATATAATTTTAAAATTTTGACCACTAATATATTAAAGAAAATTAAGCAATTATAGGAAGGTGCGACTATTAAATTACTTACTAATGAAAAATATATCACATCTTTACAGTAACTAATTCAAGAGAAAGCTTACTTCTACTTCTTTCAAGAATCGCGATATTGGGTTTTAAAATCGTGTGAATATGAATCTTGATATTGGATTTTAAAATCGCGTGAATATGAATCACGATATTGGATTTTAAAATCAGGTGAATATGAATCGCGATTTTGGATTTTAAAAACATGAAAATACAATTCACGATATTGGATTTTAAAATCACGTGAATATGAATCGCGTTTTTGGATTTTAAAATCACGTGAATATGAATCGCGATTTTGGATTTTAAAATCCCATTAATATGAATCAGGCTGTTGGATTTTAAAAACATGAAAATACAAATTGCGATATTGAATTTTTAAATCGCGTAAATAAGAATCACGATGCATAATTTTTAGATCACGTGAATACGAATTGCAGTGAGTAATTTTTAAATAGCGTACAAATACGAAAAACGATATCTGATATTACAACTGCGTGATAACGAATCGCAAAATTGGATTTAAAAATGTGTGAATACGAATCGCGACGTTGGATTTTGAAATGAGTGAATAGGAATTGCTAGTACGATTTTTAAATCGCGTAAAAAAATTGCAACACGTAAGTTTTAAATCAGTTAAATACAAAAATCGATGATTGATATTAAAATCGGTTGATTAAAAATCGCGATTTTAGCAAATTCCGGTGCAGTTCCTAATATTTAAAATTCCAAAAATCAGCCAAAAAAAAAAATTCAAATATAAACGCTTAGACTCCTTTCCACTCTATAGCAGAAGTCGCGGTAATCTGACTATCGTTCGGGCGGCTTGGGTTTCTCCAATAGGACTTCCCAAAAATTTTAGTTTTCGGAACATGGTCGGAAATTTTCAAAATTGGGGGGGGGGGGAAGCGAATTTCCGCTTTTTCGCGGAAGTCTTTAATCCCTGCAACACATAATTTTTAAATAAGTTTAATACGAAGATCGATATTAAAATCGACTGGCGTAGTTCCCAATATTTAAAATTCCTAAAATCAACCAAACATACATAAAATCCTAAAATCAAACAGTACGTGTCATCATCTGAAAGACGGGGAAGTCATTCTCTCACACTTAAGCGCGTCAAAAAGTTAAACATAGAAATACTGGAAATAGGGCTGTTTCCCTGAGTTTTCGATAATTTTCAAGGTCATTTCGAATTTTTCAAGGATTTAATATCATTTTCAAGTACTTCTAGGGGCCCTTGAAAATCAAAATGAAATTCAAGCACTTTTCAAGGTTTTTTCAAGACCGCGGGAACCCTGTAAATATTTAATATACGCTTATAAATTATATTCTTCATTGTTAAATTTCACATTTATTTAAAGTATTAATTGCTTTTCTATTTCATTAAAATAAAGTCTGTTAAATTATTAATATTTTAATTTTATTTTTAAATTACAAGTAGGTGATTCATTTGGAAAAAAACTTTTCCTAATGTGACAACACTATTTTTAATTTTATTTTTTTAAACTGTTATTACATACTGTACGTTTGAATAAGCCTTTTCTGGCGCACTCTATTAGTGACGATTTCTTCTTGAATTAATGTAAATTTGTAGATTGTTATTTCAGCACTTATTGCTTCTTTTTAAAATTCTAATGTTTCACTGCAATATTATTACGTCCCTCAAATGTTGAAAAACACATCTAAATAATCACTTTTTGATGAACTCCATTAGGAATGATTCCATGGTATTTTAAGATAAGTCTTTCTTGCAATTCTAACAGAGAGGAATAAAGAAATTCAAATTTTCATCCTTGAAAGTAAATTAAAAACTAACATAAAAATTTTATTTTAAAAAAAAAACAGGCTCAAAAAATAAACCTAAAAAGGGGGAAATTGCAGATCCACAAGGGATTGTGTAATTAAGGTTTAATAAAATAAACAGACCTGCTATACAATCATGAATACTATCCCCATCAAGAACTCTGGATTCTTCAGCCCAGCGATTCAGTGTCGAAGGGATCGCAGAAAGAGTACCAGAATGGTCACCAGATACAGTACTACTTTGGTCCTATAATAGAAGTTTATTATTGAACAAAACTTTGAAGTTGCAAAAAATTAATTTCTATACAATAAATTTTGTTAAATTTCTTTAAATGCAAACTTTTTTCATTGTTTTGAATGGAAAAGTTTTTAATGATTTTTAATAACTATAAAAGATTCCTGTTTTAAAGGATTTATCTTTAATTAATCATTTAGTAGTTACTAAAAATCATTGGTTTAAAATCACTGGTTTTTAGGTACACTCCTTTTTTTCTTTTATAATAGTAAGGCTGACCTGAGAGTATTCATTTAATTAAAAAAAGTAATTTTTAATTTAACTGCATATTTAGAAAACTTTTTGACAGATATTCTACAGATTTTAACAAGAACTTACTTGGATTTCAAAAACTTCATCTTCCGTAGCGAGTATTCGAAAGTCACTATTAGCAAAAACAACTCTAGACTGAGTGTTAGACGATGGTTGTGAATTAAAATTTGATGTTAGCTGCAGTAAATCCTGAGCAGTATTTGGTCCCAATAACCTAAAATGAAAATGCACTTATTCAAATGAAAAATCAAATTAAGCAAAATCTACACTTTTAAGAAAGAATCAGCTATCCACTAAAGTCAGTATGTGCCTGCATTGTATTTCTAAAAGAATAACATTTTCCTTTTCCAATTTCACAGGAAAATTTTATATTTCAAACTTGTACAGACTATAAGTTTAAAAAAAATACACACTTAGTTCTTGGTAGAAAAAAGAAATCATATTGAGGTGAATTTTGCCTTCTGCTATGCTATAATACATGGCTCCTTGGGGTATTCATCCACTTTTCCTTCAAGGTTAACATCCTCCTTACCTGTGCTATGCATGATTCTTTATCGCCTTACGAGATCATTGCCAACAAAACCAATTAAATTTATTTTTTGAAATGCCGGATGCTATTTAGGCAAAGTATGAAATAATCGTCCTGATGAGGTTATTATGTAAATGATGTGCATGTTACTGTGAATGACCGAAATCGGCGGTTATTGACATTCACCGATGAATGTTGACAATCAAATTAATTGCTTTGGTGAATGACCGAAATATTTATTACATCCCATTTGATATTAATTTATTCGTGGATATAATTACATTTATTCGATATTTTAATATTTACTGACGATAGATTAGAACGAACATCAGTGTTTGGAGTATTGGGCAAATATATACCGGGCAATGGCACTTGACTTTAAAAAAACATCGGTGTAGGATATACCGGGCAGTGGCACTTGACCTTTAAAAAAACATCAGTGTATGGTATACCGGGCAAATGTAAACCGGGCAGTGGAACTTGACCTTAAAAAAACATCAGTGTAGGGTATACCGGGCAGTGGCACTTGCCCTTAAAAAAACATCAGTGTAGGGTATACCGGGCAGTGGCACTTGCCCTTAAAAAAACATCAGTGTAGGGTATACCGGGCAAATGTATACCGGGCAGTGGCACAGAATCTTAAAAAAACATCAGTGTAGGGTATACCGAGCAATGGCACTTGATCTTAGAAAAACATCAGTGTAGGATATACCGGGCAATGGCACTTAACCACACCTAGTATGACTAGACCTTTGGTAAATGTCCGAAATATATACTAGGTCTAGTGCCACTTTGCTATTGCTTAAATATTTAAAAAAAATTAAACAAAGCATTTGAATCAATTTTAAACTGATAACAAAATTATTGCTTTAAAATTAAAAAAATAATAATAAAAACTGCGCCAGATAAGAGTAATTGAAGTAGTTGCTCTATACAGCGCATGTGCGGAAATTTATTTTAAAAAAGATTATCCAGGTGCATCGAAAAGTGGATGAATATCCCAAGACACCATTAAACATACATTCACATAACTAATTTCTTATATACAAATATTTTTAAAACTGCTGTTATTAGAAATGTATATTAAAATAGTTAGTTTGACTTTTGCTGCAAGTTTTGCATTAAAATCAATAATTTGACTTTCGTAAGCTTCGATCACTGATTTTCAAAATAGTTAACAATTTTGAAACATGAATCTATCTTGGGAATACAATGATATTTCATATTAACTTTCGTGAGCCATCTAAGTCAATTAAGAACACAGCTATTAACTGTCAAGATAACTGAAAATAGCTGCAAAGAAGGATTTTGACATAGCAGATTCTTAAAGTAAGAGTTGATGCAGAATAATTTTTCTGTTGTACAGGGTTTATAAAATTCTGATCTTTCAAAATGACATAAGAACCAACTCATCACTTATTTTCAATTATATAACATACATTTACCAAACATATAATATTCGAAATTCAATGCCAATTTGTTCAATTAAACTTTTGAGAGAGGTTACTTGCAGAAAAGGAGAAAAGTCAATCTTACTTTTATTAAAAAAATACAGACATTTACCTTATATAGTTTAAAATGTATTTAATGACTACTTATAATAGTGCCATGCCATTCAGTATTATTAGATGAATGGGTATAAGAAGCTTTAATTTAGAAGTGTAAGACATTACTGCATTGAAATAAAGAAATAAATGTAAATTACTTTTCAGATAACAGAAATAAAGTTTGATTGTTTTATGAAAATTAAGGAAGGGGAATAATCATTATTAACAAGAAAAGAAGCAAAAGTTTACTGAATTCTTTTAAAAAAAATTATTAAAATTCATTGAAAATAATAAAACGAAAAATGTTTTCATTTAACAACAAAATAAGCACAAATTGAAAGAAAACAAAAAAAAATTACATCTGATACAAATAAAATTTATTTCAAATTCCACAAAACATAAAAAACTTATAATTAAGAACATTATAATTCAAAATATATGTTCTATATTTTCAAGGAAGTGATAAAAATTTCAAATAGGAAAAAAGCTACAAAACAAAATTTAAAACATGTTATATAAGATTCAGATTCCCATAAATACAGTACAGAACCCGTTATCCGGAAATCAGAAAACCGGAAAACCAAAAAACCAGAACGAAATTCGAAAAATTTTCGCACCACTTTTAAAAAAAAAAAATTTTTTTCCTCATAAGATTTTAGGATTTTTTTTTTCTTTTTTGAAAGATGTTTACCTTACCATCATTTTGGAAATAATCATTAGTGTATTCCTTCATAGTTTTTTCTTCTTTTTAAGATTATTTCCAAAAAAACTTTTTTCTTTGTTGGGTTTAACAATAAACAAACAGCTTTTTGTAGCGATTCAGAAAACCGGAAAAATCAGTTATCCGGAATAGCAATGCGATGGTTTTGATCGTTCCGGGTAATCGGTTCCCTACTGTATTATCTTTATTTATAATTTTTTAAGTTTTTTTCATTTCTTTCTTTCTTTTTAGTTTATTATTTTTTTTTGTTTCTCTCATACACAGCATGAGCAAGATAAAAAGCCCCCTTCTTGCATCTTACATAATTTCAAATGTTGCCAAAAGGATTAAAATCATCCTTGATCAAAGAACAGATATTTTGTAATTCTTCAGTAAAAGATCAAAATAATAGAGTTAAAGAAAGCTCGAAGTGATAGAACTTACAGGGAGGGCACACCTAGTTGAGTCTCAGTATCCCGGTGAACCTGTCCATGCCTAATTACAAAGGGAAAAAAATTGTTTTTATCTCAGTATGGAGTAAAATAAATTATAATTTCTAATTTTGTTTTCAATTTGTGGTTTTCAACTTAAGATAAGGAAAAGTTGGTTATATTAGCCCTCAGTAAAAATGATTTAACACATTTAAAGCAAAAGATGTCAAATGCTTTGTAGTAGCTCAAGAAGAACTTCGGTTCTTAGAATGTTTCTTGTAATACAGTACTCTTATTTACGTACAATTATTTATGTACCTTGGCTAAAATATACACCAGAGTCTTAAAAGAAACATGTTTTCACAAAAAATTTTATACTATATTTTTTGTTTTGTTTGACGATCATATTTGTATCCAATGGGGAAAAAATAAGTTTGAAAATAACAGAAAAGATAGTTTCTTAAAATGAATGCAAAAAGAAGCAGTATGGGTTCTTAAGTTGATATAAAATCTCAAAAGATTGTTGAGCAGTAATTAGTTGCCAACAATCAAATAACTTCACTTTATATCAAATAAAGATATATCAAATTGTTACTACAAAAATATACTTTATAAAACTAAGGATGTCAACCTGCAATAATATTTTCCTTTAGTAATTGCACATAATTTTCTGTAGCAATATTGAAATATTAAATTTTAATTATAATAAATTCATATAAAATTTAGTTTAGATAGGTTATCATTTCCACCATATACTAAACAAAATTATATTTAAATTTTTAAAAAATAACAAAAAGAGTTTACTAAGTGTTAGAAAAATTTAGTTTTACTTAATCACCGATTTTAATGCATAAAATAAAAAGTAATATACTATTAATATTTATGTTGAACTATTATTTTAAAATTTGAATAACATGAAAAGAAAACTTTTACTCTAAGGTTGAAGGACTTCAAATTACAAAAAATCATTAGAAAAGGTTTACTTTCATATTAAATAGCAGAAACTAATCTTTCAGTAAAAATGATGCATGAAAAAATTAATATTGCATTTAGTTTTTTTAAAAGTCTAACTGTGCATTTGAATTAAAAATGTATAAATATTGCGAGAAAATTGTAATACCAGGGACAGTGATTCTTCTTTTGAACTACAGCGCATCAAATAAGCCAAAACTTTTAGCCAGGATACATATAAAAAGTTGACACTTTCACAGGGTTGTATTTGGTAATAGTTTAATAATATTAAATCAAACTTTAAGAAGAAAATTTTTTTTCTGTTTGTTCAATACAGATGGTTCTTTCCTCTATTTTTGAAACTTCTATTTTGTTTTCCTATCTCTACCGTTAATTTCTAAACATTACTGAAATCGAGAATTTATTTTTTATAACATAGAATTTCATAATTTCAAAAGAACTAGAATACCTCGAATTTCATATGATTTCTTAATTTAAACATGTGTTTACCTTAACCTTTCTAACATCTTTATTAACTTTCATGACAATCTTACAAAAAAAAAAAATTATTTAACAAAATTAAATAAATAATACATTTCATTTCCATTCCTTTATTTTTTAATGTTATAGAAATTTTTTTGAGCAGATTTTTTAAATCAATAAACTTTTTGCTATTTCATATATATTCGTGACATTTGTGAGTGATAATAAATTGAACTAATTTTATAATTTCCCTCAAATGTATAGTAAATCTTTATGTATGTTTCAAATGTAGTTTCTCTCAAATGTGTTAGTTTGACTTTTTTTGCCCTTAGCGACCACAGCAGATCCACACACACACAAAAAAAAATAATAATAATAATACAGAGCCCATTCTAGGCAGAAAAAAGGGCAGGGTGCAAAAGTTTAAAAAAAGGGCATTATTATTCTAAAAAGGCAATAATTTCTATGGGCTTTACACGTTCTATTAAATAACATTGTCAAATAGTAAACAAATTTTTTTTTAAACTTTACTAAAAGTAGCAAAGCAATCATATCAATTACTAATTTTTATTAATAAATTAACATATATATCCAGTTAATGAGCTAATTAGCTTAGTAATTTATTTAAAATGCATGCATATATTAATAAAATAATAAATGTATGTTTTTGAGTGTCTGTAGTTATGATTTAAAAATTAAAATGATTAATAATAATTATGATTTAATGATAGTGGAAGTAACTGCAAACTTTCAAAGACAAGTGCTACAAGGGGGTGTGATGGCTATTTTTCCTTTCCCATATAAATCTATGTATTGACAGCAAAGACAAAATAAATAACAAAAGTTAAAAACAACAAGAGTTCCATTGTAGAGTTTGAGGAAAAAATAAAGAAGGGTTAAGGACAGAAAGGGCAAAAAGGGTATGGAATCTATCACATCAAGGCACTAATTTACTTCAGGGGCAACAGGGTGGATTCTTTTGACTAAAAGGGCAGCAGGGTGCTGCGCCCTGTTTACCCTGCCTAGAATGAGCTCTGAATAATAATAAATGAAAACAAATGCAAAAAACAGAAAATGTAGGAACAAATTTTTCAAAAAAATTTTAAGTTCAGAGTGCGGTCATTGATAAATATTAAATCAATAAAAGTTTCTCTTTTTCGATCAGATTTATCCAATAGATCAAGTTCACGTAAAATATAACTGATGAAATAGTTACTCCACCAAATTCTTTAATTTTCATGAAAAATAAATCGCAAATAAAAAATAGAAAGAAAAAAAAACTTTAAATGTAATATTGAGTACAGTTCTTTTATATTAATGATGTGTGACAATTTTTTAATACTAGCATTATTTTATTACAATCAATTCATATTATTTGCTGTTAATCTAAAATTATGCTAAAGCTAATTAATTCAGTTGTCCATTTCTGAACATTTTTATATATAAATAACTTGCATACTCTTTAGTTTTCAGTAATCCTTGTTTTATTCTATCTTAAGCAAAAGTTATTTGAAATGATCTAATCAACTTCATGCTGGATTATTTACTGTAAGTTTCTGAAGTTTAAACTTAACTTAAGAAACTGTAAGTTTCTAAAGTTTCGAGGAATAAATGCCATTTAGAATATCAAGGGAAATGATTATTGGAAAAGGTTAATATTTTAAGAACAATGGGCACAAAATTACAATGAGTATTAAAGTGATCCAATGTTACATAATATCACAAAAAGTTTGATTCCTATAAAAATCAGGTTAAAAGAAATACTGAAAATAGTATTGTTAAATAGATTCAAAACTTAAAACTATAGAAAGATGTGGTTTGTTTTAAAATCTAAATAGCGAAAATATGAAAAAATTCAATAACTAGGTCACCCCCAGAAGTTGATAAAATAATTATAAAAATGCTTTTTAGACATTTGAGGTCAACATTGCCATAAGAATTTAAAACACAATTGCAAAATATATTTCAAATAACCAAGAACCAATATTTAGACAAATAACCAACATCAATTTAAATAAATTCAGATGATTTGTTTTTATTAATTTTATGTGATATATTAGAAACATTTTATACCCTTTTTCTTCTTATAAGAACATACAACTATATAAAATGATTATTATTATTTATTAATTTTTATAATTATTTATTATTCTTTCATTTTCAAAAGTGCACAACAAACATTCAAATATAAATTTTGCTTCAATTAAAATATCCTTTGATATAAATAAATATGAAAAAAAAATTCTATGAATAAATATGAATAAATTGTTTTATTTGAAATAAAATGAAAAGGTTTAAATAAATAATAGTTGAAGAAGGGGACATAAAAATGCTAAGGAATCAAATCAGAGTATCAACTTCTGTGGCTTCATAAAAATTAATTGTCTAAGGAATATTAAAATAAAATGTATATTACAATTTAACTGGTACTAACCTCTGTAATATCACAGGAGGATTTGGGTGTCTTCTACTAGTATTCCCATTGGGAGTGGCATACATATGCCATGTGTGTCCCCCTATATTTGTACGATAACCTCTTTGACGTCTGTGAACACGTGGTTGCAAGGAACACTGTGAATCTCCGTGCCTTACCAATAATGGATGTACAGTGGTAACAGACCTTGGTGCCGGAGGAACTGCTGGGGCTGTAATAAAGAGAAAAAATTAACATTTCTTAATTTTATAAATTGAAAAGAAAAAAGAAACTTTCATGATAACAGAACATTACTCAATTTTCTCATCTCAAGCACATGAAAGAATCCAATTAAGTACAATGTACAAAACAAAATACCGAACAATATATTATTAACTTTTAGATTTCCATGTACCAGGAATGATATAGCAAAAACAGAAAATGTCTCAGCCGAAAAGGCATTTTGTTTAAGGTAAAATAGTTGGAATTGTCTCATTTTGTTTTAGTAATAATCTAATGTTTTCTCAACAGATAATTCTAGTAATGGATATAATTGACCAGATTACACAAGGCTTTATATTTGGTAGATGAATTAAACTACCTAATATTAAGTAACAGCAATTCATTAATTTTCAGATGTATAGACAAGAGTGAATGTACACTTTTGAAAGTTGAAAATAAATAAGCTTATAATCAATGATCAAGATCATACTACGAAAATAATACTGAGAAAGTTTATCTACAAATTAAACTAAAATATTTTTACATCTATTTAATAAATGAATATTTCAAAAGATATTTAATGATTTTTATCACCAAATATTTTGAAAAACAGAAAAATATGTATAACAGAAATTTGTTAAGAATATTTAACAATAGTTATGGCTTCATGAAGAAAACAATCTGAAATTTTAGCAAGAAAAAAGAGCATGTAGGAGAAATAGATATTCATTTGTTGTTGTCTATTTCTACTTTTAGAAAAGTATAAATTCCAATTATAATTTTCATAAATAAGAAATAGGTACATTTCTTTTTAAGCTTATTACCTGAAATTTTTAAACTAATATATACTAATACTATTATGGAGCCATATTATTTTTTAAAAAAATAAATACCTACAATTTATAACAATATTAATAGAGATTACAATTCTCAGCAAGCACAGATTAAAACTATCCTTCAGTTATAAAATGAGCTTCAGAAAATTATTCAATAATTAACTGTGTAAACGTTGGAAATAATTTAATATAAAGGATGGGTACATCAATGGTAAAAAAACTGACCAGGTGTTTCATTTCCACTAGTGCTTTCATCTGTAACAACTGGAATTTGAAAGGTACGTACTGCATCTGAGCCACCAAATATCACAGATGAACCACCTAATTAAAGAAGAGATATTTCATACATAAGAATCAATGCTGTGGCAAGTTTATTTGTTTTTAAGAATTTAAATTGGAGAGAGGAAAATTTGCCTTTATTAAGGATAAGTTGGCATATTTAAACTTAGCTTAGAGAGTTAGCAAATTCAGTTTCCAAATTGACCAGGTCAGGGGTGCCCACCACCTCCCCCAATGCTGATGGGGATATCCCCTAAATTTGAAAATATCTCCCATTTCTGCAAACAAAAATACTAGGAGTCTGGCTAGGTTTTTCTGAGAGGTACCTATTTTGCGAAAATTTAGACAAAATTTGCAAAAAATTGTATTAAAAAAATCAACACAAAAATATGGTAAAAATAAGGATTTATTGTTTCTTACGTGATACAAAAATTAAATTTTAAGAAAAAGTATTTTGTGAAACGTTTTTTCCTAAAGTTGAATTTGCGAAAGTACCGCTAAACGGTAGTAAATTTGACCTGAACAGACCCTTGAATACATAAAAAAATTTATTTAAAAAATATTTTAGCTATATCTGATGCGTCTCAATTAGATTCACTGTTAGAAATATTTTGTAATACGTTTTCAGCTGACGTAACTAACATTATGAAAAAGAAATTTAAAAAAAAAAAACACTGAAAAAATAGATTGCTTAACAAAACTGACATACAAAATAATGAGCTATTCTCTTTAAAAATTATCAATATTCAGGGCTGTTGAGTCCAAATTGGATGTATTTAAACAGTTGTTCAAATATAACTAGATAGTTTCAATAAAATATAATTTAAATACAAGGATGCTAACTTGCTAAAGAGGCAACTTGCTAACACTGCAGTCGAAAAAAATAAATATATATTGAGAAAATCCTAAATTAACCTCTCAAACCTTCAACATCTTTTTTGAATGGAATAAAGACCTAATAAAAAGTCGATCAGAATAACATAACCAAAAAAGGCTTTAAAATTATGACTCTCAAAATTAAAACTAATGTTTTAGTTCACTGGTTATAAATTTGCGTCTCTTATTATGTAAATTTTGCGTTGAAGGCAGGGTTGGGTTTTTGCCGTCAAAAACTGGTTTTTGACATGACAGTGGTAAAAATCGTCTAAAACCTACTGTTTTCTTTAATTTATGGCATATAGCAGACAATATATTATTTTCACATAATTGCTTTTATAAATGAATGTTGTAAATGATTGCTATTGATTTTGAAACTATATACATGTATTCATATAGAAGGATATACATTCATACAGAAATATTGAAACTCTAAAAGGATTTCCCAGGCTTTTTCATGTCTCATTTCTGTGTATAATATTGAAAGCAAATTTGATAAGAAAAGTTTATTTTATGAGGCTTTCTATTTATGTGTACATGTGTTTCTCATAGCAAGATTTTATGAATGAAAGTAATCAATTTTGACATTCTTCAGTAATGTAATATGCCAGACAAAATGATGCTTGGAAATGTTGAAAATTTTGTTTAGTATCCTAATATTTTACTTTAAATAGTATGTTTTGATATATTCATGTTGGGAAAATGAAGAATCTGTTTTTAAATATTTTTTAACAACTTTTTTCTAATTTTATTGCTCAAAAATGAATTAATTCTAAATTATAAGCAGTTAAACTCAAATAAAAATACACTTTTACCAAAACTATGGATTTTTGACAGTTTTTGACGTTTCTGACACAGAGGTTTTTGAGATGATGGTAAAATCCACGGTAAAAACCGTCATGTGTCAAAAACTTGCCAGCCCTGGTTGAAGGTATTATGAACATGGCGGCAAAGAATAATTCCCACTAAAAAAAATCTGAGAAGTCTACACTACAAAAAAAAATATTGAAATCTAACCCATTACTCAAAAAACTCAAGTTGTAAATGTGTCTCACTTTTTTGAACTTTTTGTAATTGCAAAGTAGAACATTGATAATATAATCAAATTGGCTGGAAAAATAGCACCCATTAAAAAAAATTTTGAAAATAATCCCCTTACAAGTATTGAAAAATGACCCCTGAAATAATGAAAAATATCCTTTATGTAATTTACAATATTATAACTAAAATATTTTTCAAAAAAAAAATTAATAAATAAATAAAAAGTATTCCACCAAAAAAAAATGGCCATGGTGACTTGCCCTTCTTGGTATCCCTCTAAAGGAACCCCTGGTGCAAGCTGCAGTTTCAAATAGGCAAAGCATATTTTGTTTAAAATATTAAATTATTAATACAATTTGCCACAGAATTTAAATTTGTAAAAATTATTAACTTAGTTAAAGTATTTATCATCACTTAAATACTTATATCATCTATGAAAGACAATGTACACTAGTCATTTTTATTAGGATTTCAATTTTAAGCAAAATCCTAATAAAATGACTAGTGTATATGCTGCCACTATAATGTACCAGCACTGCTTCATTCATAGTTAAGAATACCATCAGAGGTGTATAACTTATTTTTAAGAATTATCATTGATCTCCCATCTTTTTTTTAAGAATTATAGTGCATGAAATTGTTAAAAAAAATCAAAAACTAAAGCCATGGCCAACTAGTCTGGGATCCTCTATAACTTTAAAATCTAATAGAATAAAAACTACAAAATTAATTTCAATAGCATACCTGAGGATGGGAAAACTTCTTCTAGTTGGAAAAACAAGCTATCGTCACGGTCCTGCACACGGAAAAAATCCAATGCTGCAAAATCGTCCCCAACTTCAAAACGTGAAACCTTAAAAATAATTACCAGTTTATACATACTCATACACAATAAAAACATGATTATCAAGTAAGGGGAGTTTTAGGGCTTTGGGTAAGAGGAATTACAAATGCATTTTCGTTGATTAAAAATAATTCTCATGATTAAAAATAAATCAGAACTATAAAAAAACATTTTTTCTCTTTATAGTAAGCACTGTTATTGTCCAAAATTTAGCTAATTAGAGCATATATGAAGCATTATTAAAATCAATGACCAATTTCTCATTTACAAGGAAATGATCAGATTTTTGAAAATATCCCTGGTTCGATTCTCGGGCCGTGCAAGGTTGACTCAGCCTTTCATCCCTTCAGTGGGTCAATAAATGAGTACCAAGCATGCTTGGGAACTGAACACTGGGGGTTCTGCGTTCGGTTGACCACCTGACCAGAACATCTGCTCCTGCACCCCAGAGTCCAAGAAAACTGAGATGGGCACAGTAGGCCTTGGCCCTCTAGGGCTGTCGCGCCGCTGAGTTTAGTTTAGTTTAGAGTAATATAGAGAAAGAAATATTTTAAGTTGCCTATCTTAGGCTAAGAACAAGAAGATGGAAAATCAATGACTTAGGTCAAATATCCTAACAGTCAACAAAATAACCTATATCTCGATGACCCTCCATCATATCATTATCACTTGTACACTATTTAGCATAAGACCATACTAAAAAAGTGATCTGATATTATTGCACACACCATATTCTCCTCACATGATACAATTAATGAAAAACTTTGCCTGTCATTAGCCTAGGAATTAAATTCTAAATATCATTCAAAAGACTTAACTATTTCAATCTAAACAATTACAAAATGAGCCATTAAACATAATTCTAAATTCCATAAAACAAAAGTAATGCAAATTTTATCAATCCTCGATCTACACAGCTAAAGATATTTCAAATTTTATCAAACTCCTAAAGTGTGATCTTAAAAATATGATTTATAGATCCAGATACAGACTTTTAAGCCAGTTCTTGAAGAAGACTAATCACAGACTTTAAATAGTGACGTTTCACACATAAATGAGAACTCAGTATCAAGTATGAAAAATGTTTAATAAAGTAAGAACTTCCAAACATAACTTACAGTTTCATCTATTATTGACTACATACATGATAAATAAATCAATTAACATGAATGATAGCACAGGGTAAATATACAATGCCAGCCACATTCTTTGTTATTATTCATTAGCATGTATCAGTTAGAACATAAGTAGATTTAATTAATCAATTTAACACGTTTGATCTACTATAGGAAATCCTTTACAACTCTAAAGTACAAGAGCCTGGCAATTATTTGCTTATTTATTTATTTTTACTCTTACTTTACTGATTGCAAAATCCACGGGCATAACATTACAAATCACTTTTTTATATGAGATAAAAAAAAATTTAATAGTCAGAGAGTTAATTATGCTTACTTTTTCAAGAAATAAAATTTATGCAACTTTGAGTTGAAGCAGAAAATTTTGAAATCTTTATTTTATTTTTGTGTATAGAGGCATGAGATTGCAGAAACAGAAAAACAAGAGGGGAAAATAAAATAAAACATTAAATGTTAGAAAAACAAAACTATTTCATGTGCAACATAAACAAATGGCTTTTTAAATTATATTTTTGTTTGTTCTTTTTTGAATCTGAAGAAAAATCTCATGCTTTTTCTTTATTTCTTTCTTTGCTTAGCTCCAGTTAATTTAGCTTTAGAAATAGCATTTTGTTCAGAAATAAATTATGTGAAAGAGAAGGAACAAAATTTACTGAAGAAATTAGGAAGAAAAAAAAAATTTTTTTTCACTTGAAAGGGGAAAAAAAGGAATCATCAGGATTGTCTGTAGATAATATTTGCTGATACCAATTTGGAGATAATAATAGGTTTTGGTTTAATATTCCATAAGCAGTTATATACTAACATTAACATTGAAAATTGCTAAGGAAAGCTACATAATACAGAGTTCTCACTCAATTTTCAAACATACAAAAAATTATAAGACATTTCAATGACTTTCAAAGACCTACTCAGTAATAGTTAGTATGCTAAAATACATGTCAACCAGATTTTATTACATTGAAGCATATATTAAGTTAATCAATTTTACATTGTTTAATAGTTGTAGAGTGATTTCTTAATATGAGTAGCCAACAGCAACTAACGAAAATGGTTTTACAGTTAATTGTGGTTGAAATCAGTTTGAAGATGAGCAAAAAATTTCCAACTGACATTAACATACTTGTCAACTTTTAATGTTATGACTGACACCAGTAAAACTTTGAAAAGTTTTATGATGCACATTAGAATTAATTAAAAAATATTTTGCATATTTGTTTCAATTTTTAAAAATACAATATCTTTTCAATACCTCTGAATATCTGTAATGTATTTTGAACATAATAAAATCTTATGTAGTACAATATTTTGACAGATAACAAACAAAGATTAACCAAACTCTATTTTCTTTATAATAAATCATAAAGCACGATTTTAAAAATTTTGTGAATGCGATTCACTATGCTTAGTTTTTAAATTGTATGTATAAAAATTGTGATATGTTACAAAAAACTAAAAATTTACATGAAATAATCTCTGAAGATCGCGTAAAACACAATGTAAGAGTTGCAAATTGAAATATATTGTATGTTCAAAATCAAAACAATATGAGTAGCAAATGATGGTTTGAAAAAATGCAAAAAGCAACAAATCCTAAATATTGATGACTGATACATAAACCACTTTAATGCTAAAACTCAATACGCAAGATTTTATAAAATTTAAAAGAAAAAATTTAAAAAATCAAACATAACTAAAGCTATGCACAAAACAATGATTATTTGCAAGAGACTCCATCTTTTTAAACGTCAAGGTGAACGATAATCTGGTGAGAAAAATTATGTATTCCCCTTTCACCTTCAAAAATCTACTCATTGGAGCTTTTCAAACATTTCTCAAGTGCAAATTTCTTGAAGATTTCATATTTGATAGCAATATAAATTGCATAAATCAGAAATTACCATTCCATTCATTACCTTCCATTCTCTACAAATTGGAATGAAACTAATATTCACGAGAGAGCAAATAAAAAAGTTTCAAAAACCACACAATTCAAAATTAGTGCATGCTACACATGGGTAAAAGTAGCTAATACTAGACATGGTTATGCTCAATATTTTCTTTTCTTCATTGTCTTCCCCGCAACTTACTTGTATTTTGCAATCCAATCACAGGAAAGATGTAAATAAGGATAAAGGCCTTCTTACAAATTTAGATCAGAGTCATTGACTCCCACTCAGCTGATCTTGAACTATTCTTCAGAAAAGAAAATGGCAAAAGGATAGATTTTGTTCAAAATTTCTATCACTTCGCTTAAGGTTTTTTCCATGCCTTTTTGTAGAAAAGATTATTATTATTTTGAAAAACACTTAGAAAATCAAAAGCTTCAAGATCTATCAAGGACTTTTTGGGGCCCTGATTTATTCCGACAAAATTCAAGGACTTTCTAGTACCCTGGGAACTCAGTAATAATTCTAATAGCTAAAATTAAGTAAATATTTAAAAAATTTAATGCTTTGTACTTTAACATAAAATAAAAAGGAAAAAATAATTAATAAAAAAAAAACTTTTTTCCTACATCTTCCTCTTCCTCCTCATCATCTTCAACTCGTTCATCACGTTCAGCTTCATCCTCGCTATGACTATGTCCAGATTCAGAATTACTTTCAGAATCACTACTTTCTTGTTGATCATCTAAAATAAATGAGAAGAACACGAAAACAATTATTCCAATGAATGGTGTAACACAAATTAGAAAATTATTAGGATATTATGCTTTATTGTTAGCAATAGGCAGCTTAAAATGATAATATACAATGGTGAAAAATGTCCTACAAACAAGCTGACACTTATTGTATTAAGATGGATGCCATTTTTAATAATTGATGGATTTAACTTGGTCAAATGGAGTAAATGAACATTGTTTAACTACAATAGGAAGAGAAGAAATATCATTATAAACATTAAAATTACAGTCTGTTACTTATCAATTACAAAATAACTAAAGACCAAGATAATCAATTTTAATGTTGAATTTTGTCTTTCAGCTTAATTTTTTGTTTACGTTTTTATTCTAAAAAACATATTTTGCACTTCAAAATTGAAAATGATTTTGAAATTTATCAACATTTATAAATATATATTATTACATGGCGATTAAAAAAAGTATTACTTTTTCGCTGGCAACAAAGAATGGAAATAATAAGCGTAGGAGTCATTAAAAGCATGAAAGCATAAACGTACATGTTTAAAAAATTTTGAAAATTATTTTTTGCATGAACAACAAAAAGCTGAAACAAACTGAGCTATAAGTTGGTAAGAATTGAAAGATTAAAAGCAAATTGTTTAAATCAACTAAGTGTTCTGGATTATGTTTTACTTATACAGGTTCAATAACAATAATTTCATTAATTGAAAAAGAAGTCTATGTTTTCTGCTTCTTAAGAACAATTTTTAAAAAAAAGTGTGCTTGATAAGCAGAAGATTGCCTTAAAAAATGACAGTTATGAAGATGCAATATTGAAAAAATGCACAGGAGACATGCTGTCATACATGTTTTTTAAAAGAATAATAGTTCTGTTCCTTTTGTTCCTAAAAATTTTTAATGTTTTAAAAAGGAATTAATTATAAATTTAATAAATAGTTTAAATTTCTAAAATTTTACGCTAGAACACATTAAAAATGGGTTGAACTTAGTAGTGAGCGAACTATATGGGCAATTCCATAATACAAAGGACAATATCAAAAAAATAAAAATAACACCGTCCATTAAGAATTTTTTTCAGCTTTTTTCAAATTATTTTAAATATGAAATCCAAAATATCAGTTTTCAAGTATTTTGTAACAATAATAAAAAAGGGTTATTAATATTTTAATATAATTTGTAACATCAGTCACATAAAAATTTTAACATCAGAAACAAGAGCTTTGTCCCTATTTACTACTTTCTATATCATTTTATGTATATTTTGAATGTTTCCTATTCATTTGCGGTTTCCTTTTTAATACATTAAAGAAAATAATCATATTTTTACTTATACAGCAAAAGAGAATTTCACAGTAACAACAATGTTTAATTCCATGTCCTTTCGATGCAACGCCTATCATATTTCATAATTTTATTCTAAAAAACATTTATAATTTTCATCCCTTTTTCTTACATGCATAATAATGTTAGGATATTGAAAAAAGCCCCATATATATTTTTTTTTCAAATTGTTAAATATTAATAAAAAAATTTTAAAAATAAGAAAATATATCAAAATGCAATGTATTTTTATCCATGGAGTTGCCCATATAAGATTCCATAGCAATCTTCGGGGGTTGGGGAACATCAGCAAACAGGAAGCAGAGCCTACTAGTATTCATGAATTTTCTAACAGAATAAATACACATTTCTAGATATAAATCTATAGTTCTCATAATTTAATGACACATTAATGAACATATAACTGAAAAATTTGCTAATTTCAACAACAAAATATAAGAAAATTTTAATCCTGTATTGGACATTTTTTTAATTGTATAATCGTTATTCTATGAAGTCAAAAAAAAAAAGGGACGAACAAGAAAACAAAATGAAATCATAAACTTAAAAAGTCTTATTTACCTTGCGCTTGATCTCCAAAAGAACTAGATCGCCGACCTCCAATGGAAGGACGAGTATGATCATCAACTTCAACAGTAACATTAAGATCTTGTTCTGTGGAACTAGGGCCTTCAGATTTGGAAGGAAAAAAACATGAAGAACCAAATCAAAAAACAAACAAAAAACTTAAATTGGTAAAAATAAATAAATATGTTGTTGCTTTGAAGAAAATGTATACATAGATCTATTTCTTTTCACAATTTAAAAGCATAAATTTACTAGTTTGCCTTATGATTAACAGAAAAATAAAAATTCTAATTGCAATTTTCATGTATGAGAAATTTATAAATTTTCTTAATGATTAAATTTCATATATTTTTATAGCGTACATATTACAGTTATTAGTAATGATTGCAATTATTTTTAAATGAAAATATTAATATGTAAAAAAGAAGTGACTAAAATTAAACATATTAGAATCATTCATACTGTCTAAAAATCCTAGTTTTAGTCCCAGAAGGAGTGCAGAAATTCTCAGACCTATATATTTCCTTAGAGAAAAGTTTTTGTTTTTTTTTCCCCCAAATTACAGAATTTTTTTCTTTCCTTTAAATTAGAATAGCTTTTTCAAAATATTTTAAGAGATTAAAATATGTGTACTGTTAAAACTTTGATAAATTTTCCTTCAACAAAAGAAAAAAATAAATGAAAAATATATAATAGAATAATATAGTATAAGCTTAATAAAATAGCATAAGTTTCAAAAATAATGAAAATCAAAATACCTTAAAATATTAAAAATCCTTCAAACTTAATATAAGGACTCACTTAAGGAATATAAACTAATAAATAAACAAATCAAGATATAAAGTTATTTGTGTCATGTTTAACAAAACAGAAAATATCACTCTTTTAGCAAAAAATATTTGTTCACTTTTGTTCATGAAGTCAGTGCTTGATCTTTCTTGTAAGAATTTTTCTTCAGGAATAATTCTCCAATCCATTTTTTTCTTTTCTTTCACAGGGGGAAATTTTGCGAAGCGATTCATTATTTTCAACAGTAAAAAAAATTTTATCAATTTTTTCATTATTGTTATTACAGTGAAAAGTCGCATATCCGGAATCGGTGGGACTTCCAGAAGTCCGTATAATAGATTTTTCCGTATAATACTCCCCCAAGGTAAACAAAGCTTAAAATGAATTAATAAACGATCTGAATCTAAGAAGCAAAAAATAAATAAACACTATTTTTAAGGGGAATAATGTTTTAGTATTAAAATATCTAATCAATCAAATATAAAATATTAGAAAAAAAATATTATTGCTGAAAATATGGAAAACGAAAAAAATTTAACAGTTACGAAAATATTAATCTGCCATTTTGAAGTAGAACGATTCAAGCAGGAAGGGGAAATTCTGGAACAAAGCTTAAAATGATCTAAATCTAAGAAGCAAAAAAAAAATAAACATTATTTTTAAGGGGAATAATGTTTTAGTATTACAGGGTGCGTAGCCAAATCTTTGAATCAAAAATAAGCACTTTTTAAAAACTTTTCAAGCACTTTTTAAAAACTTTTCAAGCACTTTACAAAAATTTATAAGCACTCAAAAAATTGACATTCAATCAATGATATTATTGAAAAACAAAAACTTTTTGTAAACAGTTTTAGCGTTAAAAAAAACCCCAAAAAGAAACGGGCGTAAATCGAAACAATCAGTACTTTCCCACATCACTGAGTGAATTCAACTGAACCCTGAACTCAGTACAAAAGTACCCTTACCCCCTACGTCAAAAAAAGTGTTAGAAGTAAAATAAAATAAACAAAAACAAAATTAAAATAAATTAAAAATAAAAACATTTCATAAGGATCTGATATTCTCCATCCGAATTGAAGCACTCGGGTTTCGGCTTCAAACGTGCGCGCATGCTAAAGTCATAACGTGGGTACGACATGAAGTCCGCGTGGATGATTACGTAGCAAACTCCCCTTTTTTCGTGAAATGCATGGGATCCACCAGATATCACTGAAGGGAAAAACAATTACTCGAGAAAAAAGCACTTTTTAAAAACGCCATCTGAAAAAAGCACCTTTAAAATCTTTTAAAAACGAAATCCCCAAAAAAGCACCTTTAAGCACTTTTTACAAACGCTACGCACCCTGTATTAGAATATCTAATCAATAAAACAGGAAATATTAGAAAAAAAATATTATTGCTTAAAATATAGAAAACTAAACAAAATTGACATATGAAAATAATAATCCGCCATTTTTAACTAGAATGATTCAAGCAAGAAAGGGAAATTCCCGTCATTCATTAAGGTGGGTAGATGGAGGAGAAAAATTCATTTCCTCTTTATTTGTGAAAGAAAATAAGTGTAAAGAGGAGATCATTTAAGTTGAGGGTGGGGAAGTAACAAATTATTGTTTTCTCTCCTATCATTGGCTATCAATCAAGCATAAAGGCGGGACACGCTGATCCGGTTCTCTTTATTTTTTCTTTTATGACTGAAAGAATCTGCTAAAGAAAGAATGTTACCCCCTCTTTCCCCCCGCCTCCTAAATATTACATGGTATGGGGAAGAACGAATGTTTTGTTTCTCAAGGATGTGTATCCTTTTAGACCTATTCAAATTTTCCATTCTGACTCCCCCCCCCCACCTTAACGCTTGCCCCGTTTACCCTTTTCCACAGTATTTCTTCTTTCAATAAAAAGATTCCAGGAAATGCCTCTTTTACTAGCCACCTGCATGGGAAAGGAGGGAGGGGGGAGGGGACTCAGTTGCGGTCTTTTGAAAACAAATCTCCCTCTTTTTCCTACATTCCAAGGGAGGAGCGTCACTAACGGTCACTCAATGGTCTTCGTAGATCTTCACTTCCCCTTTCTGGTGATTTATGGGTTCGATGCATGAATCAGAGGTTCAGTGCAAGCTAGAAAAAGAGAAAATGTGTCATAAGATCTTTTTTTTTTTTTTTTAGGAAAGGGGAAGATGGAGAGATGTTTGTTTATTTTGATTGTTAAAAAGTGTCCGGGAAATCGACCCTTCCGGGAAAGGGACGTCCAGGTATGGGACGTTACACTGTATTAGACCAAAAATTCTGACTGAATTCACCCTGAACATCACTTGTAGGATTAGACACATTCTGCTACTCTGAATTCTACCCACCTCTAAAAAGGGCTAAACATATGTATTGTTGTGTCCTTAACTTCATTTTCAAGCATTATATAATCAAGTCTTACTTATTTTCATGAGAAAGCTATAAAAAGAAATTTCAAGGAGAATCAAACTTACCTTGTTCGGAAGGTGTAGAATGTTCTCGTCTTTCAAGAATTTCGTTCATAAACCCCTCAAGAGTTGGATCGATCTAAGTAAAAAAATTAAAAAAATTCACAACATAGTAAGCCATGCTTCCAATGATTCATTTTTGAGACTTTTTCATGCGAGATAGATCAAACAAAACTACCAATTTTATGAATTAAAATACAGATAATCATTTAGAGAAAATGTTTTAAAGTACTCCATAGAAGCTAGTAATTTTATTAATGAGAAATAGAAATTATTTACATTAGATTTGCCTTTAAAGAAAGTGTCTTTAATTTTTCAGTCATTCAACAATATAGCATCTAGTCGTGTTTAATAAAGATCAATAAATGAATATCATTTTATATATTGTTAATTGAAAAAAAAAATTTTTTTAAGTCTAAATTTTACTAAAACTTTACTATTTCATAAATAGACATCAGTGATGTTTTCAGCAGTGTGTTTACCTCAGAATCCACTTGATCTTTTAATTAAAAATAAATATATAAATGGGCTAAACTATCTTATTTTTTAAAAAATATAATAAATAAAAGTTTAGGAAACTAAATCAATACCTTTCTTTAAATGGAAAATTAGAAACTTCATTTTTAATTAAAAATATTTTAGATTAAAGATCAAAATTTTTAAGGAATTATAGAATAAAAACTAGCACAGTAGGGAACCTATTATCCGGAACAATCGGGACCATCGCTATTCCGGATAACTGATTTTTCCGGTTTTCTGAATCAATACAAAAAGCCGTTTTTTTTATTGTTAAACCCAACTAAAAAAAAAAAATTTGGAAATAATATTAAAAAGATGAAAAAACGATGAAGTTATACACTAATGATTATTTCCAAAATGATGGTAAGGTAAACATGTTTCTAAAAAGAAAGAAAAATCCTAAAATCTTATGAGGAAAAAATTTATTTTTTCTTAAATGGCGGGAAAATTTATCAAATTTCGTTCAGGTTTTTTGGTTTTCCAGTTTTCTGATTTCCGGATAACACGTTCTGTACTGTATATAAAATAAAAACTAGGAAACAAAATTTTAATTATTATTATTATGATTGACTGTGGCTGTTTTAGCCCTTTTGAAAAAGTCATCATCAAATTTCTGCTTATAACAGGGTTCTGAAATTCTAGATTTCACAGTGATCCTAGTTTTTTACTGACATTGAAGATCTAAACAGTGAGTGAGCTTTGGTTACTAAAATGAATATGCGCTCACACTCAGCATTGCTATGTGGCATTGCCAAAATTAATAGCATAAATTTAGACAATATAGCATATTTATTTTTAAATACAACAGATAATTTAGCCCATTTAGAATCCATCCTTTCTTCAGATTGGACACAATCAATAGATTCTAGCAGCAGAGAACTAAATTGGGACTGCTAACTGTCCAACACTGAGTCTTTATCTTGCCCCCCTAAGATTTGCAACAACTGAGGAAATCTATCAATAAAAAATCTAATGCTGGAAAAAGATGTAGTTTCTACATTGTCTAGATTTTCAACTTCTGCATTAATAATGACCTCATCATTATAAGGAAATATTTGTTGCATGTAGTCATAAACCTTTACAAAATATTTCCTAAAATCACAGTAAAAAGAATCTTTTTCGTTTCCTTTCAAAGTCTCAACAATAGTTAAAGTGGAAATCATCTTTCTGGTTTTCTCGAAGATAAAAATTGACATCCAAGAAAGAGCTTTTGGATTGACTTTTGACTATGTTGGGTAGCATAAATTTAGACAAAATATCCTTGAATAGGTTATTCATTAACTGCCTCATGGCATGAATTTTGGGAATGTTACTCTGCAAGTGCAAATTTAGGTCTTCAAATAAAGGAACTATATACAGCAAAAAATGAACAAAGGCTTTGTTTAGGTTTGATGACAAAAACATGAAGATTCTTTCTTCTCTGGAAAGAATTTCACTAGGTTGTATTGCTGATAAGTTCTCTACCCTTTGCTTCTTTGATGGAGGCATATTATTGTCATTTTCTCTTCTATTGATAATCTTCTTTGTTTCTGTGTGAGAGAAGTTACTATTCTTCTTAGGAATAACATAATTAGGAAGGGCAACACTTGGAGTGCTCTTCACATCTTTAAAAAAAGAAGTGGTTCCCATTGTTGTAAAATTCTTGACAGACAACCATCAAGTAGCAACATGTTTCAATATTTTCATACTTCAGTATTATGCAATTTTTGGAATTTTTAAGGTGCTCCTTGAGCTTTACACTCTTTTCTAAATAAAAAAATATGTCCACAATATATTCTTCAATATTTACTGGCAAGCACTTTGCCCCCTTTTCAGCTGGCAAATTTAAGAGCTGGCATAGGCATCCTTGCACAAATAAGTCTGGAATATCTTTAGTAAGGATTCCTGCCACTCCATTTTTCTCCCTGTCATCACAGGAGCATTATCCACACCTAAAGCTAAACAATTTGCCAAAGGTATTTCACTAGAAGTTAAAGCATTTAAAATGAGTTTAGATAAATTAACTCCAGTGGCATCTCCCTCCAAAACAGGCAGAGATATCAAACATGCGACAATCAGTGTTCTTTTTTTTTTGTAGAAAGAAACAACAATTGGAAACAATTTATTGTCACCCTTGTTGCTTCCATCAGTAGAAATTGAAAACATGTTGCTTTTTAGCATATCAGTAATATCCAATTTGTTGGATCTAGCCATTTCCCCAACAATCGCTGTTGTTTTCGTCCTCGCACAGCTATACTCTTTCCCAATCTTGCTGCCTGGGAACATATTCCGCAGTAGGGGACCAACATGGTCAGCAACACTGATAGGAATGTTATATTCAACAATAAATGATGTAAAGAGCACCTCTGCGGGGATAGCAGAATTATAATTTTTTTTCACAGAAAAATCAAATGTTTTATTTTCTGTATGTATCCTCTGATTATCCACATATTTTTGTCTCGTAACATGAGCAGACATGTCGCCTTTGCCTTTATGCATGATTGAGAAATCCACAGAACAAAGCGTGCAGAAGGCCTAATTCAATCCTTTTTTAGAAGCAATGATTCCAGGAAATTCTTCCGAATAAGCTTGGTTGAAAGAAGTTAAGTATTTCTTAACTTTTTTTGCTGACATTATATATATCCACACAGAAAACTAATTTACAAGACAGAAAAATGAACGCTCACGCATAAAAACAAACTCAGATTCGAAGTTGCTGATATTGACTTCTCTTCACTTCACAGTACAACGAAAGCGATACAAAAATTATTTCTCAGCACATACAGCGAACGTTCTTGCTTCCAAAAGCAGCCAATCACAAAGCAGTAATTACAAAGAGAAGCCTGACTCAGCAGTTATTCTACTAATAGCAGACGCAGAAAGGAAAGACGAAATAGCACTCTTGATTAGCCAAGACATATGATAAACGTCACCACTCAGGCCACGCCCAGCTCAGACGCAATTGAGACGGATATGGATGAAAATTTCGTTCAGCGTCTAAATAAGTGAAAAAAACGGAGATTTTCGAGAAAATCCCGAAGGAGGAAAAAACATGCAAAAACCTGGATTCTCCGGCCAAACGTCAGAGGGTTGGCAATTCTGCAATTTTTCAATGCATAAAAAAAAAAAAAAAATTCTATGGATCTGAAAATTAAGAACTACTTAAAATAAAAATCTAAACCGAAATACCTTACACATCCAGCCTTAAGCAAATTACTGACGAGTCTTGCACTAATAAGCACAAAATATTTTACTATTTATATACAGTAGGGAACCGATTATCCGGAATGGTCGGGGCCATCGCTATTCCGGATAACTGATTTTTCCGGTTTTCTGAATCGCTACAAAAAGCCGTTTTTTTTATTGTTAAACCCAACTAAAGAGAAAAAAAAAAATCTGGAAATAATTTTAAAAATAAGAAAAAACGATGAAGTAATGCACTAATGATTATTTCTCAAATGATGGTAAGGTAAACATCTTTAAAAAAAGAAAGAAAAATCGTAAAATCTTATGAGGAAAAAAAAAATTTTTTTTTTAAAAATGGCGAGAAAATTTATCGAATTTCGTTCCGGTTTTTTGGTTTTCTGATTTCCGGATAACGGGTTCTGTACTGTATTACAATTCACATTCTATTAAGCAATAAAAACAAAGTAAAATATACAGTCAGGAAAATTGGGATTTAATTAATAAGAAAAACATTTCAAAATATTTTTTGAGTTATTGCAGGAAATGCCGAATTTTGTGAATGAAATCTTCATTAAATTTGATCTAAGTATAAAAAAATAATCACACAACACAATAGTTTATACAAAAACTAACATTAAATAAACTCAAATATAACATACTGATAAATCTTGAGAGGGTACTTCATTTCTTCTATATGGCAGAGTGACATCAGCTAATGAGAGAATCAAAGTAAATATAGTTAAACTGGGTAAAAAAATAAATAAATAAAAAAATTTTCTACAAAATAACAGAATAATTTTCCCTTAAGTCTTCATTATTATAAGCAATCCTGAAAATTTAATTTATTTTTAAAACAATACTGCATAAAAGAAAAAAAATTGCTAGATTTTGAGATTATTTAAGTTATTCTTAAATTGTCAAAACTATTCAGACAAATGAAGTTATTTAAAAAACGTGCCTTTTTTTTTACTGCATAATTTAAACATAAAATTTCCAGAACAGAAGTTTATCATCCAAAAAAAAACAAAAATAAGCAAACAAAGCACTAGTACAAAAAGTATGCAAAACTTAGTCAAGTAAATAGTTAGCAGGGGTAAAAAAAATATTTTTAGGACACAATAAAGTGTAACCCAATTATTCGTTGTCACCCTGTAATATAATACCATATGAGGGCATATTCAGAAAGGGGATTAAATAATTAGGCCTTAATCCAAATCAGTGTTATACCCTTTTGGCCCAGACTTCTTCGACTCAAAGATGGCAGTGAATAAAATAGCTTTGAAATTTTACATTTTTCATGAGCTGTCTGAATATGCCAGTGATATTGCAAAGCACATATTGTAAGTAAGTCATAAGCTAGAAGTAAAGGTAGGGTTTCAAGTAAAAAAAATTTTTTTCATAGATGATTGTTTTAGAATCAGAAATTATTATGCACAGCAACCATTCATTCAAAGGGTTTGAGCAATCAATACATTTTCATTTCACATTAATATTGACAATCACGGTATAATTTGTGTCAGTAAATACTAAGGTATAAAAGTAGTACAGTAGAGAACCAATTATCGGGATGCTCAGGACCATTGCTATCCCGGATGTCTGAATTTCCCGGTTTCTGGATCGACCCAAAAGTGTCGTTAATCAATGTTTTATTGAACCCGAATTCCAAGGAAAAAGTGTAACGCATAAAGTAAGAGAAAAAAGAAAGAAAGGCACTCCTAAATTTAAAAAGAAAAAAAATGGTAGAAAAATAACATTTAAAAGAATAAAAAAATTTGCAAGTTTAGACAAGAAAAACAAGTTTAAAAAATACAAAATTCTCATATTTATTTTTTAAAACATATTTACAATTCCTAAATTAACTAATATAAACAAAACCAATAATTAAATAACGCAATATATTTCATACCTAATTCTACGGGGGGAAACGATGAAATAAAAGGAAAACTTATTAATCTAAATAAACACTGGAAAATCATCGAAACGATAGTTAAAAAAGGCACTAGCATAAATATTAAAACCCGGAACAAGGCAAGATCAACGGAATTTTAAAAAAAACCTAATGATAAAATTTATGAATAAAAAGAATTAATTTACTGAGTGCGAAATTTATCGTGAAAAGAAAAAAAAAATCTAACGTAGCGGAAACAGAAAAACAAAACTGCAATCTGCTTCATAAAATAATCCTATGCTTAAATTAATAAACAATTCTCCTCTTACTTTATTTTTTTTGTTGATAAGAACACGATTTTTTATTACAGCAGATGTGATTCCACACCAAGAAAAAATTGCAAATGATACCACACTCCCAAAGAATCAGAATTTATTCAAAAGAAAAAGATTTTTTTATTAATCGATGTCAAATAGATAAATATATTTTTCTCTTTCATCTTCTGTTCACTGATATGCATGCAATGCATTTTCCCCACCCCCCTCGTAAATCAAACTGAAAACGAAATCAGCGTGCCACACCTTTGAGTTTGATTGACGGCCTAAAGAACATTCCTCCCTTGCCTGCCTTCTCTTGATCTTCAAGGTCACAGAGGAAATGATGTTTCTCTTTGTAAACGGGGGGGGGGGAATGCTCCCCTTCCTTACATTTTCCTCTACTCAACTTCAAGGACGAGTCCAATGGATGGTGTTTTCAGTAGAAATGTAAACAATTACAATCTCGAGCTGCATGCCTGCTCCAGTTCCAGTTAGAAAGTTTGCTGCTGCTTACTACGTGTTATTCCACGAGGCGATATTTTCATACAGATAATTTTGCTTTTAATAAAAGAAATAAATTAGATAATTTCTGAGCTCAAATCTGCCATATTTATAAGATATTAATGCTATTATGTAATTCTGGTGAGTTTGAAGTGAAAATTTGATTTAGTTATTTAGAGATATATTTTTAAAAAAGGTGACATGATTGCTAGATTTTGAGTAACTCACATTTTTGGCAGTCTTGATTTGACCTCTTTCCATAAGTTTATTACTGTTTGTTCTTGTTGCAAGCTGTGCACCATCTTACGTTAGTGTTAACACTTTTAGCATTGTAAACACAAGTAATAAGTAATCAAAAACATTGTTTGCAAGAATCTCAAAACACAGTGATGCCAAATGGCTTTAAAATAGAACGGAAACAGTAACCCGGAAATTTAGGCGGTACCGAGCTTGCAGCGTTCCCTAGTGTAGAAAACACCATCCATTTCCGCTTTTTTTAATAATCGTTCTAGTTTAAAATGGCGGGAAAACCGCCTGTTTTTCTGGTTTCCCGGTTATCTGGATACCGGATAAATGGTTCTCTACTGTATAACCTATAAAAAATAAACAAAATATATTACCATTGCAACGAGCACTTGCACTTTCTTCCAAGGTTTCTGGTACAGAACCTCTGACATGTACAACTGATGTCAAATTTTTTTCTTTTGCTTTATTTGTAGAATGACTTGAAGGCAAATTGACAATGCGTGATAAAGTTTCTAATGGTTTAAGAGCTCCATTAACTGTAGCAGCCATGTGAGGACTAGATAAGTCTAAGTAATGTGGAATTCTTGCTAAGTCTACAACTATTCCTTTTCTTAATAATATTCTTACTATGTTGTTCATTCTGTAAAATACAAATATATTAAGAAATACTTAATCAAAAACATTTTAATATTTAATTGCATTATATTTAAAATAAGGATTGCTCATTTATGATAAACAAATGAACAGGGAACAATTCTACTTATACAGTATTAAATTGTAAACTTGAAAGAACATTTAAAAACAAGCATTTCCGGAATTCTTTTAAGTAATTTTTTTCAAATACCTTATGCAATTTTTTATTATTTGGTTAGGCGAAATCAAACAAACTGATTATCTAAAAATAAATTATACAAAAAATAATTAAAGAGCAAAAAGACAATCTCCACTTCTGTCCAAATAATGATGAGAAGTTTTTGTTTGTTATAAAATAAATAATGATAAAATTAAAGATCCTTTCACAACTTACGCTGGAGTCTGAGACCGCAATGCACATCCACTAAGCTGACTTTGGGAAGATGCTGCTGGACAAGATTCTATCATTGTACTTATCAGAGCTGTAAGTGCTTGAACACGTGCATGCTTTTCTGGACTTTCAGGCAAAGATAAAGCACGCAACAATGCTAATCGGACCTACAAAAGAGCAACCTTTCATATAAGAATCAAATATATACTAGTAAAATGTTATCTACAATACATATGTAATGGAACTGATTTATATCAAAAGTGATTCAGATACTAAATGGCAGAAAAAAAATTGACAGCTTCAGGCACGCATACATAGGATATATAAAGCTATTGTAAATACTATGGAAAGCATGAAAATGCAGGGATTTTAGAATAAACTAGGAAATGAAACAATATGTTCAAAACATTGAGAAGAACAATACAATAATTTCAGCAAAATCTGCCCTAAATAGGACTTATAATAAGAAAAGAAATATTAAGTTATTTATGTTAAACATTGCAAAAAGTCTATTAAAAACAAAGTATCTATATTTCAGCATAATCCGCTAAACAACTTCTTATCACATTCACGGACACTTAAAAATAAGCATTGATCTATTTGAACTTCTCATTATTTAACTGATTCTATAGAAATAGCCTGATTTTAATACTTTTAAGTAAACATTCAATCCTTCTTAAAGTGTACCAAGACAAATATCTGTCAAACATTCAAATGTTTTTTCATTTTCTCCACATCCACACTTCAACAAAATTGTCTGACAAAATCAGAAATGTTTCTAAAAAAAAATGTGTTCCATATTATTAAATAATTTGCCATATCAATGCATTTGTTATTTTAAGAAGAAAAAATAATTTCTTTTATATAGTTACTGATAATTTAAGAGCAACGGGAGATACATTCACGATAAGTTAAAAGGAACATTAAACCATTTTCGGCCAAAGGTGCTTAAATGCACCATTTGAATAAATATTTTTTTACTAACATTGTGACGTATATTTTTCACTGATTTCATTTTTCTACTATTATCATGGGTTTTAAAGACACTCAAAAATTAATAGTAATGCAATTGGAGTGAACCCTTTCTGTTGAGAAATTTTTTAACTATTAAAGTTTTTAAATAAATAAATGGTTACTGACAAATGAAATTTTTAGAAAATATATTCCTTTTGAGATTTAGCATATATTTTTATTATGGATTTATTATTCCACGCCAGTAATAAAAATAAAAAAAACGAATTTCATAAAAATACCAAGCTTTCAACTAAATGGTTTGTTCATTAATTTGGAGAATGGTGCCTATACACACCATTTTATTTCTTAAATAAACTAATTTTTCATGCACAAATTTTTTTTGTGTCTTAATGAATGTAATGTAAGTATATTTCAATGAAAGCACATTTAATAAAATTAATATGCTTGGCCTAAAATAGATGAACTACATTTTGCTCAACAGTTTTATAACAAAATCAATAGCTATTCCATTATGTAAGAATTCTTCATTTCATCTGAACTCATTTCTCTGAGTTGAGAATTACAGCTTCTTTTTTTTTTCTTTAAAAAAAAAAATTTAAAGTTACTTTTGTTTTGAGTTCAAACAGGAAGTCTTGATTTTCCAGTTTCTTAATATTTGCTGTGCATTGAAAGCTATGCTGTTCTAGTTTTAATTCTCGTGATTTAATCCTTCTGAATTATATTGCAAATAAATATTGCACTACAAAAGCACAGATAGCAAATTCTAGCTCGATGTAATTCATTAAAATTTAATTTATTAAACAAAGAATTAAATAGTTAAGTTAACCTTTGCATAGGAAAATCTCATAGCATAACAGAAAATCTGACAGGTTTACATAAGGCTAAATATATTTTATTAGATTTAAAATTGTTATAACATGCATAATTTTTTTTAATAAGAGAAACTTAAACAAGACAAAGTGTACCTCATTGACAAGGGTAGTTTGAGCTTCAACAGAATGATTGCATGAGGCAATTGCAGCAATTAATACTCTTGCTAAAGCAGGTGTTTCTTTATCACCAGCTGTCTGATTGCTGTGTAAAAGATTATCAAGAATAAAAGCCAAAGCAGAACAGTCCTGAAAATAGAAAAAATGACAATTAATATTTCCAAATGCACATATCAGAAAGAAAGTATTGCAGTAGAAAAAAAAGCACTATTGACAAACAAACAAAAATCATAATACACATTTTCTACTTTAAATTCCAATTTTAAACATGTTTCTTGTGGCTACATATTTAAGAAGAAAAAATAAACTTAGGCATTAAAGAAGTTCTTGTGGAAACCTGTTCATTTTGCAGACTACAAATTTATCCATTAATGACAAATAAGTAAATTACAAAATTACTCAAAAAGTAGCTTTATATTTTTCATTTCCAATTTTCATTCAGAAATTGTTACCAATACTTACAATTAGATACTATAAGCATTAAAAACCTTGAAAATCCAACTAAAGAGTTAGAACTCATTAAGTAAACCGTAAACCCATTTTTTTTTCCAACTGCCATTATTTAAAAACAGTTTAAGTATGAATGTCTTTGATTTTGAGCAATAGATTTAATTTTTTATTTTGTCCAAAATTTCTTAAATTTTATCGACATGAAAGAGTTAAAATATTGCAATACCTAAATAAATAGAACAATAAATAATCACTAAAAAAATAAAATAATAATAAACTAAAGAACTTAATCCTGTACCTGTCCACAGTAAACAGGGATTTGTAAGTTGGAAATCAGAAAGATCAGGTCAGAATTTGTTCCTTTTTTTTTAAAAAACTAGATAAAATTTACATTGCTATTTTGCAATTGTTCAGTTAACAAAATAGTGCTAATTATATTAGCAGCATTTGTAAGTTAATTAGTTAACTGTTATATGTAATTCTCAATATTATTCTGGCAAAGAAATCATTTTATATGCTCTTAAAAACCACTCTACAAACCATGCAAAAGGCACAGTTAAATTCTACTTAAACATTTCAAACACAGGGTACAACAAAGCTTTGGACGAAATTTCCTAGCTATTTTAGATTTTTCCAGAATTTGATAAAATTCTCAGAATCACTTTTCCCAGTTTCTTAATTTTCTAGTAACATATTAAATGGTATAAAATCAACAACACAAATTTAAACAAAACTTTTAATACACATGCTTACACAATAACAAACTTCTTTAACACTTCAAGTAAAAAAGAAATTTTATAATATAAATTAGAGATATACACTTTAAAAAAAAAAAAAAAAAAAAAAAAAACAATTTACAAACTCTATTTGATTGATAAATTGAAAGATTGATAAATGTAATCAAAAAGAAAGGATCTCACATTGGTTATTTATGTATTAATTGTATTGACTTTATATTTTTTCCCAACTTCATTTGTGTTGAAATCTTATTATGACACATAAAGTAATGTGTAATGTATTTTACTATTAATTTCATTTTGCTTTTATTCTATTACATCAATATATGGCTATATTATAAAATAAAACCATATAAGTCCTTTCTTTTTATGTTTTATCACTTTCTTCAGTGACTATATTTTTTCCCAGCACTGTAATATTTTAAGATTTTTCTGATGAAACTCTACCAATACAATTCAACAATCAGCGTTTTTAAGCACAACACTAATGATACACTAATGATTATTTCCAAAATGACGGTAAGGTAAACATTTTTAAAAAAAGAAAGAAAAATCGTAAAATCTTGTGAGGAAAAAAATTTTTTTTTTAAAAAATGGCGAGAAAATTTTTCGAATTTTGTTCCGGTTTTTTGATTTTCTGGTCTTCTGATTTCTGGATAACGGGTTCTGTACTGTACTACACTTGATGTGATTGTGACTTTTAAAAATTTGCACTAAAATATGAACAATCAGTCTCTTTGTTAAAAATTATTTCATTAACTTCATAAAATTTGAGTTTGTTGGTTAGTCGAACTTTGAACATTTCAGCTTTTACTGTATCGAAAATCAATAGTTAAATAATATTTTGGAATGAGCTTTTTTAAAATTACAATTTGCTGCCCACATCTTTTCCTACTTTATAATCAAAGGTCTAATTCAAATATCTTCGTTTTTATTTTCTCTAAAATGAATAGCTTAACTTGACTTTTCATTCTATAATATAAGAAAGAATTTAAAAAAATACTGTGATTAAATATACACCACGTAAAACGAACCTTATTGAAGATAGGAAAATGAGATGCAAATTACATAAATTATATTGGCAAAAGAAAACTATAAAAAAAGATAATGAACAATATTAATACCTCAGTTATTAGTTCAGAATCATTCGCATGAAAAGAATAATCAGTAATCAATCTGGCACATTGTACATAAGAACGAACTAGTTCTGCTAACAATCTGCATATTCCAGATTTCCTTATTATGGGAACATTTTTCATAGAACTAGACTCATTTTTATTATCTTTAGAATTTTCTTTAGTTGATTTATTATCTCTGGGAGTGGTTAAAGAATCAGTACTATCACTGAATCCATCTACATTAGGAATAGTCAAGGGTATCACCTAAAAAAAGAAATTGACATTGAAAACACAAAAGGAACATAGTAAAACCACATATCAAAACGTATCAGATATTGACACAAATGTTAAGTTAGTTTTTAAAAAAAATGCTTACAAAATAGTTAATATTTTTTCAAGTATTGGGATCAAATATCAGCTAATATAATTTGCAGTCAGCACATCATAACTTAAGATGAACAGACATACACATATCAAAAAACCTGAGTTTGTTTACAAAATTTGAAATCTTAATCTGTGTGTTGTAAAACATATTAATATGGGCCAAAAAAATTTTAACTTTTACTTTCAGAATGCCATAATGCGGAAAAGATGTTTTATTGTAAAAAGATAATTGATATAAAAAATTTTAAAATCAGCTGATATCTTCAGGTCATGCATTGTACTCAATATTTACCAAAACTACAAAATTAAATCTTACGCATTATAATGTTAGTTAAAATTATACTATCTACAAGTTGAAGTTTTCTAATGCCTATTTCATGATTCAAGAATGTCAAATAAGTTGTATTACTTTATTGCATACAAGTCATATGATGTGTTTAAAAATGGAAACATCACAATTTTTCTAAGTTCATTGTTTTATATCAACATGGCTGATCAGTCGCCACAAAATAAACTGAAAATAATAATTAGACCAGCTTTTTAAAGTCCCGTAACTTGGCATTCAAGAGTATTTTCTCCAGCGAAAATTACTGAAACTTATTTTAATATTTCCCTTAATGCTGTTTTTAGGAGAGATTCGAATTGTCTATCGAAACTAACAGCAAATATTCATAGGAATGGAAGATAGAAGAAAAAATAAAATGTTTGTACTTCAATTATCTATTACTACAATGTTACAGAATAATTCAACAAATAATAGTTTATCATATTTCCTAGCAATTAGTACAGTTACGGTGGATAAAGACAAAGATTCATTCATGTTCAAGGGTGTTTATAAAATAAAAGCTGTTTCACTTTTGAGGCTTTCATAACCAAAGAAACATCTCTCATACTTAAGAAACTTTTTGATGTATACACTTTTTGAATTCAAAAAAATATAATATCTATGTCATCCTCATAAATTTTAAGTAGTACTGGAGGATATAGCAGGAAAATTTTTCAGAAAAATATTTCAGCTTAATCAATAGCATCAAAGTTTAATTTAGATGCTACAAAATGCCTTAGAGCTTTTCCTTCAGGGTATACTGTAGTCATTTGAAAATAGTCATTTGAAAATTTTCCTATGTTTTTGAATGAATTTCCTCAAGGTGGCCACTCAAATCAAATTTCAAATCTCCCTGATTTTTTCAGGTTTTCCAGAAAAAATCTTAAAATTTCCAGGTCAGCGTGTTATTTTTTCTCATTAAGTATAGGTATTCAGTTTTCGCAAAGGCGAAATTGTCAAATTTCTTGTTGCATATTCTATAGAAAAACACTAGAAAAAATTCTTTACATTTTTCTTCTTATTAGAAATTATAATTCTTAAAGAATTCACATCTAATCACATGGTTTCCTTGTTTAGATTATTTAATTGCTTTTGTTCTTACAACTGGGCAATTCCATGGTGTCAGACATAAAAAATTAATATGAGTTTCTTAGAAAAACTGTCTTATAAAACATAAGTTATAATCATCAAATTTTTATATTAAATATTATTACATCATAACCAATCGAAAAACAATTCATTTTATAAAAACTGATTATAATAAGTTCAAATTAAATGGATTAATTGTGGGAGTCGGATGCAAATCACATGAAAGCAAAAAACGATTACTCATTTAATTGATTGATAATTGTCTGAACTCTGTGAATTTGTAATTTAAATGTAAACATGGCTGAATTTTGAAGCTAAAACTTGAATAAAAAAATTCTATGCAGTTCTTTACCTGTAAAATATGATATATGATTAATTTGAAATTTTTAACTTCAGTGTCAAACATAAATTTTTCAAGATGGATATAAATTTTAGTTAATGATAATAATAATGACTGAAAACTATTTATATTTTAATCTTAATACTATAAACATTATTTTTCAATTAAATAGCTCCTTTAAATTTAAATTGTTTAATATTTCCTGTTGGAATGAGAAATGATGGAACAATATAAAAATCCATTGAAAAAAATATCACTGTACATTAGGAGGAAAAAAAAAAATTTTTTTTTTACTGTGTTATTAGCCTATAACAATTTTTTCTGGGAAAAAAAAAGATTGCTTAGGAAAATTGATAATTTAATAGCTGTATTTATTGCCAGCATAAAATTAAAATCATTTTGTACAGCTCTTGCAATCTTTTCTATTTCAAGTTTCAAAGCATACAATATTAACCAATATAACTTTTACTTGTATTTAGTGGCATAGCTAGCGGTAAACATGAGCATATCGCTCATTTGGTGAAACAATGATGTAACTGATAGTTAAAGTAATATTCAGTTACGTCATTGTTTCACCAAATGAGCGATATGTCCCCAGTTGTAGCACAAGAGATGCGCCAAATTTATGAAGAAAAAAATTTATATTAATTCTGGAACAAATTTTAATCTCTTTTTAATACCCCTTCTCCAGTTTCACTTGTCAATTACAGGCGCAATAAATGCTGACAATTTTTATCCCATTTACCTAAAAACTGAATAGGATGTGTGTTATTGTTGTAGTTTGCTATGCAAGTAGGTTTATTATTTTTCAATAAAGTATTTTGTCCTTTACTCAAAAAATAAAATTAAAAAAATAAATAAATAAAATAAAATAAATAAACAAAAAATAACTAAACAAAAAATAACTAAACAAAAAAATAAACAAAAAATAAAAAAATATAGAATGTTCAAAAAAAATTTTTCTCCAAGTACATACATTATTCAAGCTCTAAGCAAAATGATTGATTTAAAATGTCCTAAATGAAGTTAAATTGTTTTTCAAAAATTTAAAACTGAGTTGCTTAGCTCAAATAAATAAATAAAAAAATACTCCATTGATCAATTTTAAGTTATAATATAAATAACTTCAAGTACAGCATAGTTAAACAAATTTTAGTAGGTTACTGAGGAGAAATATGTTATTGTAAATTAACCTGAAGGAAAATTTAGATGGGTTCTTTTCATATTTCACTTAATTTTATAAAGAAAAAGCGAAAAAAGAAATGGAAATAAATAAAAACAGATACAACAAAAAGAAAAGCAGTGGTGTCCGACACAAATATAATTAATTATTAATTTACAATAAAAATATTTATTATCAAAATCTTCAATCAGAAAAAATAAATTCATTATGTTAAATCCTAGTGACACAGTACAATTTATTATGTATTTTGGTGCCGCACATAAAATATCAAAAGTGCATCTAGAGAGTTTTCTTTAAATCAAAATGTGAAATGTTTCTACACATTTGTGAGAGATAACCTGTTTTGTTACAGTTTACTTTGATTATTATTTTTTCCACTTTCTATTATTAGTATAAATTTTTTAAAAAAAACTGTACTTTGTAAGAGATTCACTTATCATGGTTAAAAATTTCAAATGATGTAACCTTACATTTAACAGCCTATAACTAATTGAAAACAGATATTTACACGTCATTATTTTGAAATTTTGAGTTTTTCACCCATGATCCCTTGTTTACTTATTATTAAGTTTAAAATTTTGGTCATCCTAACAAAGTTTCCTTTTCCTTCTTTCTAATGAACAAACATAAAAAATTTTTTTATATATATATTCTAAGTTTATACATCATTTAACATGTTTTCCATGCATTCCTTGGTGTTTGCCAGCATTTTATGGTAAATGGAGAGACAGTTTTAGAAATATCATCTCTGGAATGTAAGCAAAACATTTACTAACTTATGACATTGTGATTAATACACAATTTAAATTTTAAATTAGAATTCAAATATTCATAAAAGAATCTTTTTTTAAAAAAATTATATATTTGGTTAAAATAAAATCCAAAAAATTAGTATCAATGCAAAAATTGTAACGATTTTGCTGTTAGCAATTCAAGAAAATGAGTGATTGGTTGGCTTTGCAGAGAAAAAATAATTTATTGGATGGAATGACAAAATCTATTATTAAATTATAGTCAATTATTTTTTGGAGAATTCTTTAAAGTTAAAAATACTGAAACATTTTGTTAAAAGGAAAAAAATACCCCCAAAGCATCGAAACAAACTTGAACAGTAAATGAATTTAAATTTAGCCCACAGACTAGAAGATAAAAAACAGAAAAACCCTCTTTTTATGAGCAAGTATACTAACCCCTTCTTCCACCTCCCCCACAATTTTTGACTTTCCAAAACTGCTTATTCCCATAATCTCTAAAGAGGTCAAAGATTTTTCCATACATTTAGCAACATGGGAGTTTCATATGACATTTTATTTTAGCGAGGTAATAATGGATAGAATTTTAATAAAGTATTGCTAAGTTGATGATATTTCAGCTGTTTGACTATAAAATTCCATCTCAATTTAGTGGACATATTGGATGGTAATATAATTTATATTAAGAAAAAATTCCATCTTTTCTTAAAAATTCCCCGATTTTTCCAGGTTTCTTCCAGTATAAAAAAAATTCCCTGATAATTCCAGGTTTTCCAGGTGGGTGGCCACCCTGTTCCTACATTTGCAATTAACGTTACAGCATTTAACAGTATGTATTTATATATATATATATATATATATATATATATATATATATATATATACACATATATATACAGTCAGACCCCACTATAGTGAATCTTCAAGGGACCGAAATTTTGGTTCACTATAACCGGGAGTTCACTATATCCGTTATGCAGGCAATTTAACTAATTGTTCCCAAACTCTCCCCTTTTATTACACATTATTAATATAAATGACTGAAAATTATTATGTAATAGCAAAAAATTCGTTATTTTTCATTACTCTTCCTCTTGCGTGCAAAAAAAATTTTTTTTTGCAATCCTCAACATAAGATATAGAAACACTTCCTGACTCTCAGATAATTTTTTCAGAAATTCTGATATTCCGCTTTTTAAACCTGTCTAACCTGCCATTCGAGCACATAAAAGTTGCCCCACAAAATCGCTTAGCAAATTCATCGACATTTATCCAGATACTGGAAAATTGCGGCTTCTTCGAATGGTGAACCACTTCAGTAATGCTTCTTCAACATCCTTGTGATTTCCATTTGTTACAAACCGCAGATTTGGATAGTTTATATTCCCTGCAAATATCAACTTGATTGCAGCCATTTTCAATTTTTCTGATTATGCCCATTTTATCATCAATGGAGTACGTTTTACGTTTACTGGTCGCCATAGTTAAATTTGAGACACTTGCTTGCAAACTATTTTTAACTGAACTGAGAGCAAAAAGGAGTTGAAATGAGGTCCTTATCAACACATATTAGTGTCCAACCCTTTAACCAATAATGAATAATTGCTCTTTCCCACTGACACCTTACAGGTGCATCATCTGCCTTGGTTGGAAACATCTGCTTGGTTTGTTTAGGGATTGGAAAGTGAACAAGAAAAACATGCTTATCACAACATTCCCCTCTATAGATGGTTTTAAACATTGGTATATGTATTTATTCTAAAGGAGAAATTTCAAAATTATTACAAAAAAAATGAAGAAAAGAATCAGTCATAGTATATATATATATATATATATATATATATATATATATATATATATATATATATATTTATATATATATATATATATATATATATATATATATATATATATATATAAACTATAACAGTAATTTTCAAAAAAGAGCACAAAGCACATTTCATTCAATTACTGCATTCACAATTTAAAGAAAATTGTCAAATAGTATGATATTTGAATTTCTTGAAAAATCACATTTACGGCCAGCAGTTCTTTCTTTTTTTCAAATCCTCAGAAATTTTAATTTACCTAATGCACAGCCAATTGGTTGCAGTTGGCCTTCCAGAATATGAGAAATAAGGAAAACATTTTTATTGCTGTTTTCTCAAGTTATTTTGAAAAGAATAATTTTCTAGCATAGAAAATAAATATTGTTAATGATTTAGAACTGATATTCTTTAGTGATCCATCTAAATTCAAGCCGTATAGCAAAATTGCCTATGAGCAATGGCGCGTCGCTGACAGTCAGAGATAAGCCAAGGAGCTGAATCGTGACTGTCCTAGTGTATGTCAAAAAGAGCTTTTAAAGCTTAATAGAAACAGTTTCAGGAAGATCATTGGTCTTCTTACTGGACACTGCGTCCTCAGGAGACACCTATTACATAATGGGAATTGAATCTAATTCTCTTTGTCAAGGTTGTCATCTTGAAGAAGAGACATCATGTCATATACTTTGTGATCGTGAGGTCTATTCTGCTCAAAAAATTTGTGAATTTGGGGCAGCACTTCATTAATACCTGGGAACTGCAGGACGTTCATGTAAGGTGTTGGCATAATTTTATTTCAGCTATAGGGGCTTTCTTGCTAATCATGATTTAAGGTTTGGGTACAATAGACCTCTGGTCGATGTGCCCTGCTCTTTGGAGCTGCCCAACCTCTAAGTCTAAGTCTTAGTGACCCAGAACCATTTCCGTTCCTTAGATTCCAAATAATGGGATCATTTACACTATAATAAATACTACTTATAATTCATTATAATTTAGAAATACAATGAGAAAGTTAGAGTAAAAAAATTAAATTAGCATTTTTTTTTATAAATTTATATATTTAATTAAAAATATGTGTAAAAAGACAAACTAAGATGTGTTTGAGCTGACTGTAAATCTTAATAATTGTTTAAAATTTTCAGGTCAACTTTAGAATAATATCATTTGACACAATATAAGGTGGTATGCATATTAATTTAAGAAAATTAATCGTTTTTGTAACAGTCTGAATTTATTCAGTGATGCCCCCAGATTTTGGAAACTATGGGCCTGCAAGAACCAGTAGTTTAAAATTTCTGGTTTTTTTTTTTTTTTTTTATCGGAGGTCTTAATTAAAAAAAAATAAGTACAGATTATCATTTTAAAGATACACATGAAGAGCAAATAGCTCAGGTTTAAATTTTTTTAATATGTTTTTTTTAAAGAAATTTAAGGATTAAAATCATAAATCTTATTAAATTACAAAAATTTGTATGAAATAAATTAAGTTTGCAATTTAAATAATTGCTTTAAAATTAAAGAAAAAGAGAAAGTCTAAGATTTTTAAGTAAAAAGAAAAATTATCTGTGATATTAAGAAAGTAATTTAGTCTATCCCTCTTTATCTAATAAATATGTGCATTCATGGGAAATCCATCTACTGATATACAAACAAGAAATAAGCTGCATTTAAAGAATCAGGACTTTTAGTCGTATACAACTAACAAACACCGGTACAGAGAAAACGCAACAACATAGTTTAATACTCACAAAATTATTTTATTCTTCTGATGGTTATAAATAAATAAAAAAATTCTGTTTTAAAGATATGTTAATTTTGCACGGGTCAAAACAAATGGGTGGTACTGGTCTAATTTTTTTCTGCTGCAGAAATTTAGTGTCATAACTTTATTTTTATGTTAACCTACAATTTAAGGCATATTTGTTACAGTATAGCGTGCAAGCAGAATCGCTTTATAAACTTAATATACATAAATATATGCAAAAAATACACTAAATATTTTAATCTGAAAAACATACAAAAAGAATAAAAGACTTGAAAAAGCAAAAATAAGAATATCAGCAAGTTACATCCATACAATTCAAAAGTTATTCAAATAAGTTTCTAAAAAGCATAAAATTAGGTTTTTTAAATTAAATACCAAATTCTATTTAATTAAGATGCTATACTTTCAATTTATTACAAATGAATTCAGGTCAATAAATTTTGTTTTATTATCATGAAGATAAATTTATAAGGAAAAAGTGAACAAATCCTGATATCAATCCTTCAGGATAAAATTTTAGATGAATATGTACTATGCTTCTATTTAGTTATAATTAACTACAAATGAAATTATTAAATACCTTATACAGGAATGAGTTTGTGAAAACCGAAATAGCTGAAAGCAGAAATCTAAATATCTTATGCGCAAAACTCAATTTAAAAAATTTTTGAATATTTTACAAAATAAATTCTTATGCACATACTTAAAAATGAAAATGAGCCTTAGGCCTAGCTTTTTTTTTCTTCTTAGGTTGAAAAAAAATATTCAGAAGTTCCGTCTTCAAAAAAATATTAAAAATATCAAAAGGTTTCTTAAAAAATTTATTTCCATATAAGTTCATTTTATGCGTTTTAATGAAGAAAAAAGTCATAAATTACTTTTAAAAAAAAGAAACATCATAAAATATCAAGATTTTTCCTGAAAAATTTACTAGATTCGCATATTTTTCTTCAATTATGCAAGTATCGCAAAAGAGTTCCTTAAAAATATTTTGTCTTCACAATTCTCTAAATCAAAAAAAAAAAATAATAATAATTTTTTTTAAAATTATAACACTAGTTCAGGCTATTGTCAAACTTTCATGCAAAACTCAGTGAATCATGCCTGCACAAAACAATCATAGAAAAGTTGGATAAAACACTATTATTACTACACCATCAAAGATTTTACAGCCTGGGTATAAATCAAATAATTTTCTTATAAAAAAAAATATTTGATTTAAATGTTGGCTTTTTTAAGTAGAATAGATTTATTAAGCTTTAAAAAATTATTTAGTTTCTTAAAGCAAATTTTACTATTCTGGAAAAATTAAACAAGCAAAATTTTGCCAAAAAGAAAAAAAACTCATCAGTTTATAATTAGAGCTCTACAAATTTGCAAAAAGGAGGATAACATCGATAATTTGCAATTGTTCACAAAATCACCTAACATTTACATAATTATTATTTTTCAGAAAAAAAATCTTGATTTACCAGATAAATTATCTTTAAGGTTTTCTTCCCATGCTACTGAACTTTTTTCGATTCTAAGAATCCTTTGAACAACTCATCTCTGACTATGCTCAATAAAGGACAGAAGGTTTGTCAACTAGCATTAAGCTTCATGAAAACTACTATAGCTACTGATACAGAACAAATGTCCAACTTAAATATTCATAGAGACAAACTTCAAAAATATAGCAGCAATTGAGAACTAACAATAAAATTCGAGCATGCTGCTTTTTAAAAAAGTGTTCTGACCTGGACTTAATCAAAAATTCAGCGGTAGTGTCAGAAAGATTTTTAGAACTTTAAAGAAAAGAAAAGCAAGTGCTCTCTGTGCTGAGTTTAGTAGACTGTGAAGGAGTTGTATCCTGGTACAGTCAAATTTTTAAAAGAAAATTTCAAGGATTAAGTTTTGTTAAATAGGGTTTTTTCTGTTTTAGTTTAAGTCTTGCCATACCTGCACACTTAAAATTTAAAATTATAATAGTTTCATATAACTTCTAGGGCTTTACTTTTAACAATACTCATTTTGATATTTCTATTTAAAACAAGTCACCACAGTTTCTTTTAGAGCAACTTTCACGAATAATAAAATTTCAGATATTTCTATAAAAAATAAATTATAAAAAAGGAAAGCCTTTGTGAAAATTTTACTTAATACATGAATATTGATTATTATGGATTACGTAACCTGCTAATATATATTATTTAATAATGTAGAACACTCAAATTGAATAGTAAGAATGTTCCAAATATACCCAGGATCTTACCAAACCATCATCTTCATCATTAGGAAGAAGATCATTAGCTGCATTCTCTCGAGCTGGTGATTGTTGTTCAGTTGAAGCTGTTAATGTTTCAGCTGCTGACTCTGAAGAGCTTGTGTCTGCAAAGAAATTATGTAAAAATAATTTAGTAATTAATATAAATATAGAAAAATATTACAATCTGCTTGAGATTACATTAGCCTTAAGAACATATGGCTATAATCTGCATTGCATTACAATAATAATAATCCCATTTTTATCACACTTCTAAAAATTTAAACAAAAAGTTCCCAGCCACGGACACTTGACATTAAAAGATATTATAAATTAGTTAAAAGGTTAAACTTTAAAATAAAGAAATTTTTACCATCTTCAGGTACTTCAACTGGCTTAGCAATTAAAGCATTTAAAAGGTCATATATAAGATTGTTTGCTACTTCTGCATCATACATATATTCAGTCTGACTAGATGGCGATTTAGCAGGACAAGACTTTAACATTTGGACAGAACTGTTTCCAAATCTAGAATCATCATCATCTAAAATATGAAAAATACAGTGAAAATCTAAATTTTTAAAAAAATCTGCTTAAAGGCAAATATTTTTTAGAAACTATTATTGAATTTCACTAGTGACAGCGAAGAGTTTTCTGTTCTGCTCAATTATTAGCTATAAAACTAAAATTTTATTTGTTGGAAAATAAAACGTTTAGAGCCACAAGATCAAGCTCCTTTTTTATATACTGCCACAAACAAACTAAATTACACACTCAAGAAATTAAGCAGAGTTAAACTACAATTGACAAAAAAAAGAAGAAAAATAGAAAGAAAGGAAAATACAGGGTGGCCACTCAAATCAGATTTCAAATTTCCCTGATTTTTCCAGGTTTTCCAGATAAAACTTTTAAAATTTACAGGTTTTTGCTTCTTTTTTCTTATAAAGTATAGGATGTGTACAAGAAAAGTGTCTACATTATAAAATATTTTATTCAAAATGTTATTTTTTTTAACATATCATCTTGAAAAAAATAATTTATTTTGACAATTTTCAAGATTTTTTATTTATTTTTTAATGTTTTGGCACAAAATTTTGAATCAAAAATCATATATTGACCAACAAAGGAGCCTTTTTTGTTTAACATTAAAATATGTTATAAGAGGTCAAAATGAAATAGAAAAAATTAGCATTAATGCAACAATTGTAACAATTTGTCGACAAACATTGCTGTTAGTGATTGTAAAAAAATGTGTGATTGGTTGGTTTGCTCAGAAAAAATAATTCACAGATTTCTTTGAATAGGAGTAGAAAAGCTATCAGAAAAAGAGTGCAATATAAAATCTATTATCATAAAATTATAACCAACTAATTTTTGGAGAATTTTATAAAGTTAAAAATACAAAAACATTTTGTCAAAATAGAGAAAAAAAATAACCACCAAAGCATCGGAACAAACTTGAGCCATAAATGGATTTAGCCCAAGGACAGAATTTAAAAACAGAAGCTAATATCCTAATCCCTTTTTCCACCAGAATCTTACCTAAATTTTCCTAAATTCCCATAGCGGTCAAAAGTTTCCACATTTGTTTAGCAACCGTGGAAGAATTTTATATGGCATTCTAGTTTAACAGAACTATAATGGAGCAAATTTTGATGCAAGCAAAGTATCGCTAAGTCGATGATATTTCAACTGTTTGGCGATACATTTCCGTTAAAAAAAAAGTGGGTATAATGGATGAAATAATTTAAATTAAGAAAATTAGCAAATAATTTAAATTAGTGAAATTTGAAAAATCATCAAAGAAAAATTTCCAGCTTTTCTTTAAAAATCCCTGATTTTTCCAGGTTTTTATCCAAATTTCCCTGATATTTCCAGGTTTTTTCCAGTATAAAAAAAATTCCCTGATAATTCCAGGTTTTCAAGGTTTTCCAGGTGGGTGGCCACCCTGAAATACTGTATTCTGTCTATCGAAAGAACTCACCTTGTCATTCACCTGGAGCAGTGGTGGTGACTATGGTTACCAGGTTTAAGTATTTCAAATCGGGGCGTTTGTCTAATATTTAACCCACTGGCGGTTAAGGAAATGGGCAAAATTGGGAGAATGTTTCTCCCCTATACACTATTCCCCTATCCATTAACATGGAAAAACCGGTTTTGCTACGCAGAGAAGACTGCAGTTTAAAATGCAACTTTTTACGTGCAGAACCGTCAGTGGGTTAAGACAGGTTTTGGTTAGGATCGGAGAGAAATTTCTATCATTGAAATGTGATATTTCTTGTTTAAATAGCAACAGACAATCCCAGACTTTGTGGTGAGGGGAGTTCTTTCAATCGACAACTTGTACTGGAGAAATTATGCTAGGGTCATACAATCCATGTTTACAAGAATAAGCAGAATAAAAAAGTAAGGACTAAAATATAAAAAAGAAACTTAATATAAATCAGAAAATTCAAATATAAGAATTTGGATAATCAAACTCTAAATCAAAGATAATACTTGATTTTTACAAAAGCAGTGTTTAATAGTGGTTCAAATTATTGATTTTATTTTCTATTTGCATATATCTGACTTATATTTAAAGAGGGGGGAATAAAGCATTTAAAGTAGATAATTTTCAATAGTAGAGATAAATTTATGGAGGTGTTCCCTAAGACTTATTTCTTACACTGGGAAAAGTTGTTTTAAATATTAAATTACCATGTTATAAAAATTAAAAATACTATTAGACAGAGTCAAGTATCAAAAAATTAAGAGCATTCAATTACTGTTAAGCAATGTTTATAATTCTGGTGGTTTAATGTACTCACATTTATAAATATAGCAAGAGAATATGTACATTCTTTTCTTTAAACTGAGCATGTTACCTTCATAAGTTAATAGTTAATATTTAGAATTGCAGGGGAAAAAATGATTGACATGAAAAAAAATTTAACAAAAAAGTAAACTAATAAGGAAAGAAACAAAACATTTATTTCTTTTGTGTAATTTTTTACGACTAATTTGAACAAATACTGCTAAAATATTCAAAAGACACTAACGTTAACATAATTCAATAATTATTTCATTAAATATAACATTTTTAAAAAATTACCTCGTTTTGAAAGGGGCAAAGTTGCTAATCTTAGAGTACTAGATGCAACAGAAGTAAAAATATCAGGATCTCTACAAGCAGCTGGCCCCAAAACTCTAAACACATAGTGCATTTCTTTAGATACTAGTAAAGATGATGGCCCACTTACTGTAGCAGATCTTATAACCTATTAATAGGATTAAAAATAAAGCATCTTATCTAAGACAGAATTTTGCAAAATAAATATAGTATGCATATTAAAAAAAACTCATAATTGAAAATTGATTTCATCTTAAATTTTGAAAAATAAAAATGAATAATCCGAGCTGGAAAAGCCAGGATTATTAGCAAAATGTTGAGAACTAATTTCCCAGATAGTGGATACCATCTTTATTTTGAGGGTCAGAAATTCAAATCCGTAGAGAAAAAAAATTATGTTCATTCAAAGAAAGTTTTTGCATCCGATTCTGTAACTTAAAATATCATCTGCACAAATTAATTAGAATATTTAAAACCACCCTCTTGAATCATTAAGATTGAGAATGAAAATCAAATGATTAGATCAAAAATTATTCATGGTGGTCGAAAGTCAAAGGTATCTAGTAGCTGCTTCGTGAATATAAATGCATTTTGTTTTTTAAAAAACTTTATGATAAATAAAAGACCCAGGTGACAAATTTTATTTGTCAATATTATTTAATAACTAACATTCAAATTTAAAATGAAAGTAAGCAATTTAATTCTATATGGTAACCAGAATACATTATTTGAATGAATAACATTGAGGAAACTACATTGAAAACTACATAATGCAAACATAAAAGGTTAGAAACTTAGTTGAGTATTCTCCTAAAAACTGAACATTTTAAAAATATTACTGTTTAATAATGATTAACATTGACTAAAATAAACAATACTAAAAAATTACTGTTCTCTTGCCTGTTAAGCATTCCGATATATTAAGAAAAAAATACAGCGACTTCTCTTGCAAATCTACGCGATTTCACAAATTACAATGCCTTACTATTATGAAACTCAAATTTGGAATTATGGTTGAGAGTGTGCATTTGCATTGTGATTTTTTGATGTGCCAGTTTGTGCCGATTTCATCGTAAATCCACAGTTTTCTCATCTTTTTTTTAAACAGCTATCAATCTTTGTCTATTTATACATAGCTTTTCTCAAATTCTGATGTTTTTAAACAATGTTATATAGACATGTGAATTTTAAATTTGAGCATCTCGCTATCATACATGAATTGTGACAATGCAGTAAAAAATTGACATTGCTTTACAATATTTTTTCAGCAGTAGTTTATTAAATAAACCTTTCAAAAAAAGCAGAAAAATGTAATTTTTCTGTGGAAAATTGAATTTTTGTTAAAAAAAAAAAAATAAACAAAAAAATAAAATAAAATAAAGATGATTTTTGGTGAAAAAATAAAGAGGCAGAAAAATCTGATCACGGAAAATTAGAAAGCAAATATTTGAAAAATTCAACAGTTATTAAATTCTCAGATAATTCAAAAGCAACAGACCTCTGGTTGATGCGCCCTGCTCTTCGGAGCTGCATAACCTCTAAGTCTAATTCAAAAGTATTTTAATTCTAACTTCAACTCGAATAGTTAGTCTTAATATATTGCATACAAATAACAGTTTTAATTATAAATATTATCTATAGCCATACTGTTCATGATGCACAACAGAATATTCAGTTCTATCACCTCCAAGCACTATGCATCAATTTGAATACCCCTCTTTAAATTTCTGATTGTTTTCTCTCCATGCTTTTCTACTTTGGCAACTTAATGCGGATGTTTCAAATAACAATTCATAGCAATTTACATATAACCAATAAAATGCTCAGATGTAAATAAGCATGAACACTCAAGACTTATGAAAATTGGAGTTAAAAGTTCTGAAACAAATAAAAATCTCATTTACCTCATTTCATTTTCCACAAAAAAGAAATATGAATCAAATACCTAGAAGGAGAAATGTGAAACAAATAATCCTACTGGCATCATTAAGCAAGCACCATTAGTTAGTCATGGCGTTAATTCCGCTACACAATCACAACAGGAGGAAAGAAACTTCTTCCTTACTTCCATTAAAAGTTGCTTGCACAAAAACATGATGGATGAGGGTATAGAAAAGTCAGTATTTACGACAATTTTGGTTCAATCTGTAGTTTATACTTAAAATCCAGAACTCATTATTTTACAAGTTTTCCTAGCAACTAAGAAAATTTCAAAATAGTTGGAAGGCATAAAACATATGCATTAAAGGAGCATGAATATTTCCTATTATATATATTTAAAATTATTGCATACGAAATTAAAATATTATAAGAGTTAATGTATACCTTTTCCATTGTGTATGTCAAAGTGTGAGAGTCTTCTAATATGTGACGAAAGAGCAAAGCAGTTATTGAAGTAAATCCAACAAACGCATAAGGTTGAGTTAGAGATAATAAAGTTTTGGGTCCATCCATTGTGGCAAACATAATAGCATTACAGTGCTTTCTGGTTAATCTTAAACAGAGTCTCATTATAGCATGAAGAGTGTCTGGTTCCAAGGGTACTTTCATCAGCATTACACAAAATCTAAAAGCAAACATTTTAAAATCAGAATATAAAAGCATGATTGATTAATTAAATTACAAATAAATCAGAAGTAAATAACTACACTCAACACCATGAAAAAAATCATACTTTTCTTACTCTTTGATACTTTCATCACATACTTATAATGAAATAGTCGCATGAAAAGTGATAACTATAGGCGTAAATAACGCCCCATATCAAGCACATTGGAATTCGATAAACCTTTGGGAAATTTCTCAAAAAACAATAAATAGCAACCGATAGACGAATGAAAAGCAAGGATTTACGACTGATTTTATGTGAATCTAGCACGTCAAAACTAATATTTTACATTTGAAATATCGCATTTCACAATATTGCACTAAATATATTGGACTTAGAAAAACCATAACACAATGACCAAAAAACTATCAAAATTAAACTTTGTTGTAAAATGGATCATAATCCCCGTAGTTTATAGTGATAGGTGAAATTGGGCAGGAATCTATGGAGAATCTGCCAGGGGTAACTGTGACACAAAGTGAAAAACCCTGAAACTTGTATACAAAAAAATTAACCATATAATTATAATTAATTTTATAATATAAATTCATATCAAGATATTAATTTATATATCATGTATGTTTCGTATATGACATAATTTACTGAAAGATATATGGGATGTTTATAAAGTCCCACATCCATTTGGATGTTTAATAACTCATAAAATAATAAAGATAGATTAAAATTGATAACATAAATATAAATGGTTAGATTGACTCAAAAAGTTTCATGACCCTTGTCAATGAACTTCCACGTGTGCCCCCTTCGTCGCATGGAGAATATCAAGTCGATAGTCAATTTCACGCCAGGTAGCGGCAAACATGTCGGCATTCACAGAGGCTATTGCGGTTGTAATTCTGGCTCTTAGGTCATCAGTGTTCGACACGATCGTCCTGTGAACATTGTCCTTTATAAATCCCCAAACGAAAATCGATGTTTGATATTACAAAGGTGTGAATACAAAATCACAATATTCAACTTTGAAAATGTATAAATAAGAAAAAATTCGTTAATACCAATAGCAAAATTGATTTAATTGTAGAATTGTAAAATTGTTAATCGAAAGAATTGTGTGCATGTAAGCATCTCATTAACAGAAAGTAGTGAAAATTTCTAAATTTGAATTTGAGATGGCGGAATTCAGTGAAAATTTTGTCGGAATAAGACGTTTTTGATTAGCGAAAGTCCGAGAAACAATGATCTTGAAAAACTCGAAATTCCGCAATATTCCCAGAAAAATCATATGCCTTGCTCTTACATTTTAGACCTGTAAGTACAATACGAAAAACCTGGAATACAATCATCCTTGATCCGCAGTAGTTGGAGACTCTGCATACATTAGATTGCTTCTAATGCAATTAAACAGCTTTAATAAAAGTAGCTGTAACAGATTTAATTTAAAAATTAATAAAACAATCACGTTACAACTAATAAAGAATCATATTTAAAAAAAGTAACTTTGGAAAAAAATGTGAAAACAGAAAAGTTACTAGCTCTAAACTTTAAACAAAATACACTTTTTTTAGTACTTTTTTAATACATGCTTTTAGTAACAGAAAAACTGGATAATTCTGTCTTATCCACTTTAAGCTCATTGTAAACTGTTGCAAGGTAAAATTATTTTCTTTTAATGTTAGAAATAGTCAGCTTCTAACCTCTCACTTGAAAGGAAACTAAAAAGCAAGACTGTATTTTACTGTATCATTGATTAAATAACTAGGTCTCACCGAAGTTCAGAATTCAAAGTTAATAATTATTTTGCCTTCCTATTAAACATATATTGTAATAATAAATTACCAATTATCTATCACAAATAATACTTAACTTCACTATACCTCATAAAATAAATTACAAGCATTTCCTAAATAAATTAAATATTTGATAAGCTTGACAAATAAATTTTAGAAATTAAAATTTTTAAGCAATATTTGAATCAAAATCTCAAGATACAACATCCAGAAGCAAGAACTTGAAGACAACAAGATTTTTAAAAATATGTAGATATATATACCTCACAAGATTTCTGCATTGATTAGATTTCAACCTTTTAATAACTTTCATGTGAACAGGTACTGGATGCAAATATGACATGTCAAGACTTTGTACACTGCCGCTATCTGAAACCAAATCAGAATCTTCTTCTGCTTCATCTTTTTTATCTTTAGCATCAGCTTTAGGTTTATCTGTTTTTAACTGTTCTTCTTTAAAATCAGTTGTTAACATTATTGGACGCCAGTTACCAGTTTCTTCATTAATCTGGAAACAATTAACACAATATTTAGCAGTGATAAAAAATTACAGTACAAATGTAATTATTTATATTAAAAAGTAAAGTTTTCACTATTTCTTTCTATTTATTAAAAATCTTCAATTTAATCATCAACTTAGATACTTTATCTGTTTTATTTCCCAATAAATCTTTAATTTTAGTTTGTGACAAAGACAATCACTTTATAACTTCACTGTAATAAAGATCATGTTTTCTCAATCCCTTAACACTTTTATGATCAACACATTCTTACAGCACAGCGGAAATAACTATTATTTTTATATTAGTCATTTATTAAATCATAGCTGAAATATTCAAAACATCAGTATGGAAACATAAGCCCAAAAGAACAAAGTTTGACCTACCATAAAAGCTTAAATGCCAATATTTTAACAAAAACATTATATTAATGTTTTCTTGCTCTGCAAATGTCACTCTTGACAATAATACAGTAAATAATTGATTAGGCATGCGCGGCAATTGATTTGGTTTATAATGACCCTATTTTCAGGAAAAGTACTGCACATGGTAATAAATCTTTCACTACTCATTAAAGAGAATAATTTGTGCGATAAATTTCTGTAAAAATAGAGTTAAAAGAAAGAGACTGGATTATAGCTTTAAAAAAACTTGCATACAAGAAATTTAGAAAGCTTTTTGAGTCATAATTCTTTATTACCATTTTTATCAATTATATAACACACTTTGTTTGATGATGATGCAGAACAGTTTTTTTTTAAAACTTTGGGTACATTTAATATTTTCTCTACCTAACAATCAAAAGTCTATCATTAAAATAAATCTTTTTTTTTCGTTTTTTACTAATTTTTAAAAAAAATTGCAACTCGAGCTTTCTTGTTAGTCGAATTTCAGATAATTTGTTTTTTACTACACAAATCTGTAATTTATGGAAAATCAAAGACAAGTCTATCCATGTATAAACTGAGAGTTTGCTTTAAAAATTTACCCAAAATTCAATGATGAGCACTAACTATAACCCATGTAACTTACAACCCATTATGAGCAAATACAAAAAAATAAGAGACTATCTTTGTAGATAACTTTCAACTTCCTTTTTGGACTACCCAGCCATATAAGTTTATCTTTGCTCAGAAATAGAAACGCATTTAAAACCCTGCTCATTCTTTCTTTACAACTTTTGCTTTCTCCCTCTCAAGCCTTCAACTTACCAGTATCGATATACATAATCATCCACTCAACTTTGCAAAAAGGCTGAGTAAAACAGACTAACAGCAAGAGCTAAAGAAATTCTGAAGCTAACACGTTTAACTTTGCTAACTAGCTGTTTTATGACAAAAAATAAGAAGTGAAAGAAAATCTCACTAAAAATATTTATTTTATATTATCGTTTTTATGTGTTTAATTTAGAATTTTTTTTAGGAGTTTTATTTTAATCTATTCTATGTATTTATATATTTTGTCTGTTCTTCAATTTTGCAATTAATTGCAAATGCTCGACAAACAGAAACATAATTTAGTAGATGATATTGCTTAAGTTTTACAAATTTAACGGATCCAGTCATAATCCCAACCCTCCTGTAACTTTTGAAAATTTCTAAAAATTCTTGGTCTAAGTTTTGAAAAGTATGATAAACCAAATAGCCATGGTTGCAGATTCAAACTGTGTTTCTATAATCATTTTTTAGTTGTTCACTTTTCCAAATACTTTTTCCTTGCTAAAGTTGTTTGGTTATAAGTTACAACAATTATAAATAACATTTCTGATAATTACCTACAGCTTCAAAATGCTGAATTGCATAAAATGTCCCTTACAATTTTAGATTAATTTTTTCCATATAAAATAGATATTCTTGATTTTTGCATAATGTCCAGAAAAAGCTTATAGGTCCAAGAGGATCTTGCTATATTTGAAATCATATATTGAAAATTATGCTATATATAATACGAATTTTATTGAGTAGCTCACATACATACTTTTTATTTGCATACATTATATAAATATTTAAAATTTAATGATCATTATGATGAATTATGAATTTAATTTATTGTACACATTATATTAATTGTTCAGAAATTTTGTCTTAACCAATAAGCTAACTGTCCCAAATGTGTGGTAGCTCAAGGTGTGCCTTAACTAAAATTAAATAAAATGCTCTAACATCTAGAAAATTAGAAGATATTCTGAATTTACAATGTTCTTAGCTAATAAAAATCGTAAAATTAAAATATTCTGTGGAGAGATTTTTAAAAAAAATCCACTTTGAACATTTTTGCTCACAAAGTACGATATATCAAAAATGCTAGAATCATTTCATACTTATAATTAGAAAAAATTTATATATATTTGTAATAAATATTCATAATAACCGTTTATAATAAATTTATAATTATTAGAAGCTCATTAATTGTTAATTATAGTCGATAAGCCATTGTTTAAAAAACAAAAATAATAAAAACTTAAAATCGACTTTAGCGACACAAGTACTGGGAAATTAAATCTAACAAAACAAGTTTAACCTTGTGTCGCAGAGCGAATTATCAATCAATTGTTTGGTATCTAAAAAACTGTTAAAACGTGTATAATTGTTCAGTGAAAGATTTCTAAAGCTTTGACTCACGATCAAAATCGGGGTAAAGTATGTTTCCTGTGTTTTCGAAAACAAAAACAAATGTATATTTTAGAGAATTAGTTCAAAATTGACATGAAAAATAACGTTGACAACTATGATGATGAGCGTAGATTGCCGGCCGCTGTGTTGTATGTGTAGAAGAAAAGTATTTAAAGCGAAGACTGAGAAAAAAATTAAAATCTCCAGATTTGTCTATTTTTAAGCCTGCGCAGGCTACGCGATCAAGATGTGATTGCAAAATTTGTGAAATTGCACGTGAAATACCCGCTAAAATTTGTGGCAAAGTTGCAAAAAACGTTTCAGGTCAGTTTTCGATGTCAAAAATATTTCCTTTGTTAGCTTGTTCTTAAATTACACATTTTATTGTTTTTATTTATTATTTTACACCAGTCTAAACAACTGTCTGTGATAATATGGTGCGACGTGTGCTTCAGTGAGATTGGAAAAGGCAAACCACATAAATGTGGTTTGAAATCTGGAGTAATAAATCTTTCAAATTTTGTATCAGGTGCACCTTTAAAAGCGGAGGATCAAATTATGTCACGTGTGATTAAAGGAAAACTAAAAGATTCCAAGGGTGATCAGGAGCCTTCAGTTTTGCGGTGGTCGCAAATCCACGGGAAACCACTTCAAATCGCAGTAGGCAATAATGAAAAAAAAAATTCCACAACAAACTCTACATTATCTGTGGATGATATGTTGAAAATCAAAAGCGATTTGAATTTCAGTGATCGTGCAACTTTAAAAATGGCAGCTTCCATTCGTGTGTGTACACAAAGTAGAAAAGCAATTGAACCAGGATTAAAAACAAAACTTAATATCACAGCACATTCTGTCGACAATTATTTTGATTTTTAGGAATTTTCTTTTGTTTGTATAAAAGGCTATGAAGTCTTGGATGCTCCTGCGCTTGGAGTTTACTGCAAAGATGTTCCTGCTTTTGTTCAGCATGTGAAAAATAAACGAGATGTACAGGATGTTCACTTAAAAATTGGTATTGATGAAGGAGGTGGATTTTTAAAAATATGTCTTTCTGCACAATCAAATGAATTGGACTTCCAGTGCAGCGGTAAGCGAGCTAAGTATGATGAGGGGTTAGCTGCAAGGAAATTTAAGGATTCTGGAGTTAAACGACTATTTATTCTAGCAGCCGTTCCGAGTACACAAGAAAATTATAAGAATGTAGATCAACTCATTTCAGCTTTGAATATAAGTCCTTGCCACAGCACAATTGCGACCGATTTTAAGTTAGTGACATCCGAGATTCTCTCAGAATATCATATCAGTATGTCAACTCAAAAAGAGAAACGAAGTTTCTGAAGAAATGAGTTTACTTAAAAACATTAGTAATGAAAAATTTCACGAACAGAGTAACGAAAAGAAAAGAAAGAATACCCAAATGATCTGCTTCAACAGAAGCTTAAATACAGATAACGGGTGACGTCATGATCCACGCAAGAACGACCAACAGCAAATGAAAATAAACTGGCCGATCCTCGCAGAGCATGACGTCACCGGCGAAGGTTGAATGCATGAGATCGACGACCGAAAATCGAACCTCATACCTATTAGCCTCTATTTGTCTAACAGTTAACAATAAGCGCATACCTATGCACTTATTGTTATGTCAAGAAAGATTAGCTAAGCAGCTGTGGCGAATTGAGATCCCTCAAAAAATTTTCATCTTATTATACAAGTTGGCTGACTGAAGGAAAAGGTTCAAAAAACAAAGCGAAAGATTATTTCAATTGCATTCATCCACCGCTAATTACAACTGCAGGAGGCAAAACATTCCTAGACATTATTCCACCGCCACAATTACACCCTATGCCTAGTGTTGTTCTTAACACTGTTTTCACGCGTATGTTGAAAAAGTGTGAAAATGAATCACTGACATGGGCAAAAGCTTGTCACGTTCAGCCAGAAATCAGACGAGGATGTTCTGGGTTTAAAGGAAATGCATGCAAAACACTTTTGGATAAAGTAGACCTTTTGCGCCAGTTTAAAAATCTAGCAATACTGAAGTATGTTAAAGTATTTGAAGACTTCAAAAACGTGGTTTCTGCATGCTTTGGAAATAATCTTGACCAAAATTACAAAGCATGTATATAAGCTTTCAAAAAGAGCTACATGGTTTTAGGTGTCAGTGATACACCAAAGGTTCATGCAGTTTTTTTTCACATTGAACAGTTCTGTGACAAAAACGGTGACGGGTTAGCATTTTTTTGGGAGCAGGCAATGGAATCCATATTTTGATTTCTTAAAGTCTTCCTGGGAAATGAAAGGTTGCTGCAAATCTTAAGGTTGCTGCAAATCATCCGGATTATCCTGAACACCTTTTGAGCGCTGTTTGTAGATATAATGCTTTACATGTTTAAATTGATGTAAATATAACTAAATTATGTTACATTTTCAGATTTTATCAGCAATAAAATGTTGAAAGAATAAAAGTTGAATAGAATTGCAACTGAAAAATTATTATTATATCATTTTTTCCTTTCTATTGATATAAAACAACGCGTTTTCCAAAATATCATACTTCGTGCGCAAAAATGTTCAAAAAGGATTTTTTTAAAAATCTCTCCACAGATTATTTTGATTTTTATTATCTGTTAACATTGTAAATTCAGAATCTCTTCTAATTTCCTAGGTGTAAGAGCATTTTATTTAACTTTTGTTAAGGCACATCGTGAGCTACTACATCTAGTCACCACCTTTAGAAAAAAGAATTAAAATGAAAAAAAGATTTTACAACAAAGTTTTCTTCATGAGAAGAATAAGACATTTTTATGGGATATTACATAATAAAAATATATTTTTGCCCAAGAAACAGTTCACGAATACCTACAGAAAACGACACAAGTGAACCATAACATATCTAAGATGCCTCTCTACCCTCAGAAAAGATACAAAAAGGGAAAATTTTAAATATATATATACATGAACAACATCCTACTCCAAAAAGCAAAGTTTAAGAAATACCTGAACCATTGTAGTGAGTTGAACAGTATAATTCCTTCGCCCAGCTGTAAACCTTAAATGTGTTTCTCCATTTCTATAAGCATCATCAATTAATTTATTGTTAGAAAGAGTATAGATATTCCATCTACCACTACGCTCATCAAACCACTTCCATTGACGTTTTCCAGCCTAAATTTTACAACAAAAAAAATACATCATTGTTTTTAAAATAACAAATTCTAAGAGTGACTTTGAAAAAAAATTAATGCATATTGGTTGAAAAATTAAAAATAAAAAAGAGGAACCTAATTCATACCAATAAAATTTAATCTTTATTCTCAAGAATTGCTAATTTTTCAAGCAAAAAAATGAAAAGAATTTTTTTTTGTTCCAACCAAAAAGTTAACAAGCTAGCATTTTCTTTATATATATATGTTCAAAATGAAGAGATAAAACAAACGAAAATTACAGTCATATGGAAAAAAAGGGGAGAGGGGAAGAAAAAAAATAAAACATAACTGGTAAAAAAAAAGGATAAAATGTTTTTAAAAAATCCGGAAAATAAAAGATATAATCTTTTCATCAGCTCACACGATTATATCCGCAAAAAAGAGTGCTTTCTGATATTGTATCAATATAGCCAAAGCAAAATATATTAACACAATAGTGTGAAGTGCACTCAAAAAAAATTTTTACAAAAATTACAACAAATAAAATAGAACACAATAAGTAAAAATAACACGCAAAAACAGAAAATAAAATAAAAGAAAAAACATTAAAACATAAATGAAACATAAGTTTCATCTATAAAGCGAGTAGCAAATTCAAATGTACTTACATGAACGGGAAATTTTTCAAGAATGATTTAAAAAGATATTTTTGTAACAAAATTGCCAGATTGCAAAATATGCAAACAAAAGCGCAAATTGAGCGCAACTAGAGGAGTTTTGTTTTAAAGTGCCGTCTTTACTGCATTGCTGAAGTGCATTTGATTTGTTAGTTACCAAGGATAGGCGCGAAATGGATGTGCGCAAGGTAAAATTATAC